>NC_066592.1:3445000-3557500 GCF_905475345.1 Vespula vulgaris
ATTATATTCTGTCGAAAGCAACACGGTCTATCGTCAAAACTATTAACTAAAATCTCCTCGTGTTAAAAAAAAAAAATAGAAAAGGGTGGAAGGAAAAAGAAACCAAAAAAAATAGAAAAAATACACATACAAACACACACACACACACACACACACATCTACATACATAAAAGCAAAGTAAAAGAAAAAAAAAAAGATAAGAAAAAAGTACAAATTGAGATGCACGGACTTCTTAGGATGTTACGAATTTAATTGGTAAGACTTTGACTTATAAAATCTCTCGAATTTTCTCGTAATAAACGCCATACTGTGTACGGTACATGATATTTTTTAGGAAAGAGCAAGCGAGTAGGCAAGCAAAAAAAGGAAAAAAAAAGAAAGAAAGAAAGAAAGAAAAAAGCAAAAAAGAAAGAAAAAAAGAAAATGGTTATTGATAAAGAAAAAGACTGGAAAAAACGCGCGAGAGAGAAAAGTCGAAAAGAAAGGATAATAATATATAAATCGAATAAATTAATGTTTCATTTATAAGAGAAGTGCCAAGGTGATCCGCGATATCGACGGAACAGTTAAGAGCAACAGGAACGAATGTATTGCAATTTTCTAACGAGCTGTTTCTACGCGTATGCACGTACATAAAAGACAAATATACACATACATACATACATACATACATACCTACCTACATATATATATATATATACATACATATAATAGTATACACAAAAAAAACAGTATACAGACAGTAGATAGACAGATTATGGATATGGACATGTACGTGAACTCGCGATATGTATGTCTCGTGCTGTGCTTGTATGCACACCGTGTTGCACTTTTATCGCACGACGAATTCGTTCTCTGCTACTAAAATGATTTAGGTAAGATGATTTGTGCAACAAAACGACGACTACGCGAGAGAAAAATTGGCCGAATATTAATAATATCTTTTTTTCTCTTTCAATCCATTTATATCTTTCTTATCTGGCAACAATAGCTTCTTTTTCTTCTTCTTCTTCTTCTTCTTCTTCGTCTTCTACTTTTTCTACTTCTACTTCTATTTCGTCTTCTTGTACTTCTTATACTTCTTCTACTTCTTCTATTCTGTCTTCCTACTTTATCTTCTTCATCTGCTTCATTTTCTTCGTTATTATCATCTTTTTCCTCTTCTTCTTCTTCTTCTTCTTCTTTTTCTTCTTATTCCTTCTTCTTCTTCTTCTTCTTCTTATTCTTATTCCTTCTTCTTTTTCTTCTTCTTGTTCTCCTTCTTTTCACTTATCGGATCTCACCAAGGAGCAATGTTTTCGAACAAACTCAAGAAATGATATACACACAGATTCTTCCCTATAAGTACCTGCAGTAAATTCAAACCTAGAGACATATTCTATCATTTGATGAAAACTAATGTATACGATGGTTCGAAGTACGTGTTCAAGAATTACAGTATTTCAGTTTTCCTTTTTTTCCTTCTTATTTTATCTTTTATTTTTATTTTTTTTTTCTTTGTCGAAATGATTACAAATTCAAGGAAAATATATTTTTTTAAAGTAATGGTTATACTTTTGGCCAAGGAGTTTTATCACAACAGATAAGCTTGAAAATTTTATAGAGCATATTCTTTTTTTTTTTTTTGTTACTACTTAAATACTTTTATCTTTCTTGTTAGTATTTCATTGTTCTTGATATCATTTAACACATCTTGAGAATATATTTATATTATTTTTTTGTATAAAATTTATAAATGTCTTGTACATTTAAAAAAACAGAAATTGGAAACGGGCTAAAAGTAACTCGAAAAAAGAAACATCTCCAAAACGTCATCCGATATTGCTTAGAAAGATATCTCATATATATATATATATATATATATATATATATATATATATAATACTTGTGTAACATGATAGAAGGATATAACTGATTAGAAAGAAATCATTAGAGGTCTTTCTTTCTTCCTATCTCTCTTTTTTACTTTCGTAACTTAACTCGCTCCATTGAAATCCGATAAAGGTAGAAAAAGGAAGAATGAAAAGAAGATTGTTCAAAATCAAAGCATACGAAACACACACAAGAGAAACGCACAGATGCAGTCACACAAATACGAACACAAACATATTTAACGTAGACAAGATAAAAAGACATGCTTCCAAAAGAGACATACACGCAAACATAAATATACGTCTTATATCTTGCATTTTATCTTATCACTTGTATCAAACACATATACAAATGCATACACACATATACAGATACATACACAGACACAAACGAGCTTCGGGGATATACTCTGTCGTTCTCATTCGCAGGTAATATTCTCTTTACCGAGACGTACATCGTACGCGCTCGTTTAAATAAATTTCGTGTTCGTCGAAGACCTCGGAAAAGAAAGGTCATCGACCTTGAAGCGAAACGTCGTTCTTCTCTCTCCTTTTTCTCTCTCTCTCTCTCTCTCTCGCTCTCTCTTTTTCTTTCTCTCTTTTTCTCTCTCTCTCTCTCCCTACTTGGCGATATGCATAAAGGCGTGAACGCAGCGTAATACAATCAATGTATACTCATACGTACATACATACACGCATAAATACATACATACATACATACATACATACATACATACATACATACATACATACATACATACATACATACATACATACATACATACATACATACATACATACATACATGCATGCATGCATACATGCATACATACATACCTGAGCAAAAAAGTATTACCGGTGGAAATGGAAGTAGTAGTAATGCAAAACAGAGCATTCCTTATCGATAAGCGTACGCGCATACACACACATATCTACAAATTTTAATATGTATTACGGACTCTCTTTCTCGACGACTGTTTAACAACACGTTTCTTCGAAGAACGCGCGATTAATAATTGCTTCAAGTGCCATATATATATATATATTATATATATATGTATTATTTATATATGTATGTATATCATGTCTCTCTCTTTCTCTGCATCTACGTATATACATATATTATATATATATATATATGTGTGTGTGTATATGTATATATATATGTTTATACATATTTGCGTGTATATATATTTAGTTGTTACTTCGCAAAAATGAAGATTTTCGATTTTCGCCGAAGGAACGTCAGGATAATTTTGAAATATGAAAGAAAGAAAGGAATTTTTCTCGAGGAAGAAGAGGATTGAAGTAAAACAAGAGAAAAAGAAAAAAAAAAGCATTATTATAACATAAGGCGCTTTTAGCTTTTGTATTTCTCAAAAAACGTTTGCGCTGCGTACAACACATTCGCCCATGTTTGTATTTACGCAATATTCTAACTTATTCCTTGTGATCTAATTAACTTTTTTATTAATTTTTTTTATATCTTATTTTTTCTTTTTCTTCTTTTTTTTCATTTTTTTTTTCTTCTTCTTCTTCTTCGATACATGTACCTATATATAGGTGCGCGCTAGTACGTCTTAATAAAAATGTGCGCATAATGGAGAAAAAAGCGTTATATTATGCACGGCATCACGTGGCACATTATCATCATCATATAAAGTTACAATTGAACAATTCTCTTCGTCATATTCCAAGGTGGCAAGTAAAAAGCAAAAATGAAAAAAGAAAAAAAAAAGAAAAAAAAAGAAAAAAAAAGAAGAAAAACAAAAAGAAAATGAAAATAAAAAATATTAAAAAGACTTGACGATTTATGTGTGTACGTATTGCGCGATGACAACTCACTGGGAAAAAATAAAATCAATCTCGGTAGATTCGTCCTGCCGAGAATGATCGAAGTAAAACATGTAAAGAACCGTTTTACGAAGGCGTCTCGTATTTCTGTTTTAGATGTACCGACGATGTCCTATTATAATGAAAAGAAATGGGAAAAAAAGTCTTATACTATAATAAGTCCGATATGCGACGCAAAAATTGTTGCGTCGAGTTTTAACTCTCATTGTAAGTTCGATGTAAGTTTTAATCATGTTCACGGATGAGAGAAATACGGGGAGCGAGCTTTTATCGTTGAGAATTATCGATTCGAGATAGATCGCCTTTTAAAATATATTCAAGATTATAGCGGGAGTGCCGATGGCGATACGAATGGAAAAACGGAGTGGCTCTCGTACATGTGAACGTGTCTCTAAGTGTAAAATTAAATGATAAAGATAAGTTGTAGTTAAGCTCGCTTTGAGAGAGGAAGCAAAATACAAAACAAAAACAAAAAAAAATCTAAAAAATTACAAATAAAATACGATGACAGTTGTCTGTTAGTTATTTTCTGTTACGAAATATATTATATATGTATATAATCTTCCGCGGTGTGCGGTTCAATGGCAGATATTCGCGTAGGGGGTTGTTAATTATGAAATAGACGCTGATTTAAGCGCAGCTATAAAAAGGATAACGTTATCGAGCGAAGCGCCAGCGAGGTTATGTCGTGTACATTATATCATACTTTCGTTACGTACCGACACTCTCTTTCTCTCTCTCTCTCTCTCTCTCTCTCTCTCTCTCTCTCTCTCTCTCTCTCTCTCTCTGTCTTTCTACATTCAATTGTTTACACATTTTATTTATACTGCGTGCAACAAGTGGCCAAACATTCCGATTAACCGAGAAAATTCGAACAGATCGATGTCCATTACAAAAATATAATCCCGTCAAATATATATATATATGTGTGTGTGCATATTCAACATAAAATATTGGCAAACAATATGCAGCAGTTAAAATCACTTGATATTAAAAAACGATCCTTTCATTTTTGTTTGTTTCTTTTCCGTCACTTACGTAATCGAAAGTGCGCGCGCGTCGCGAGAATGAACATCGACGAGACGCGCGATATTTCGACCTCGTATTCGTCGATCTTTCATTAATCATTGATACATAAATGTCACGACAAAACGACTCTGTGTATATTCAAGAAATAAAGAAGAAAGAAAGAAAAAGATAAAAAGACGAGCTGGTGCAATACCTCTTCGAAATATTTCAGTCTGCGATTTCACGCGCTATAACTCGATTCAAACGTTACAAAGAGTACGTCAATAGGAGATTGCTACAAACGTCCGTAAAGCCATCCAATTGGTGGCATCGCGAGACGAAGTGTATTTGAACACCGTACAGTTGTCGCGCTGCCACCTTCCGAGCGCTTAAATCAATATACCAATCCTTATCAAAGTTACTCTGTTTATCGAAACATGTATAATCCCCTAACAAGAAACGTAATAAATTCTGTTACAACGTTCGTCCTTTCCTGTCTTTTATCTTTGTACGATATATTCCTCGAGTGGGTGTTTTTAATCGATATCAATGCTCGAGGGGAGGGGAAAAAATGTATATTGCGAAAAGATCAAGGATCGCGTTGCAGCCTTTCAAGCACAAAAATCTACGCATCATCTTCCGTAATCGATAATTCAATTTCACGCAAGCAAATTTTGTTGACTAAGAAAGCAAAGAGTAATCGTTAAAGTTTAGTTTATTAATACTATAAATAATTAAAATATATATGCGTGTGTGTGTGTAATAAACTTGCAGGATGGAGGTCACGAAGAAGGGTTGTGTCTCGTCATAGGCGCATATCTACGTGTTAGAAATTGCGCGGATAACATACAATACAATAAGGAGATACGTAGCAAAGGTAGATCGATAAAAATGTGACAGACACGTCGGTTTGTGCGATCGATAAGTAATTCTATTTTGAGGGGTATTCAACGCGGTCGGTATGTCCATACGTCGGTAATTGATTTTTCTCTTTTACCAACAAGGTATATATCTAAAAAAAACTGAAACCACGTCGATCATTAACTGCGGTCGGTAATAAAGGAAATCGGTAAGGCGTAAATTCAATTCGAAGTCTCTCTCGAATCGCAACGGAAGAATCTGCATATTAGATGCGTGTCAATAAATTTTTTGTATGGATAAATAAATCCTTCGATGGACGAGGAGGATATTAAAAGGAATTGAAAAAAAAACGATAAAATACGACCAAACGACGAACGTCAAAAATACGAGCAGTAGCTCAGCGTTCCAGAAAACGCAATTGTAAGGTTAAAGAAGTAAAGAAAGGAGAGAAAGTCGGCAGTAGTCGATACCTTCGGGCGTCCCTGACAATGAGCAGTCGCCACCACGACCACGATAGGAAGAGAGAGCGAGGAGACAAGGAGAGTGGATCGTAGGAAGAAAGGTGCGTGTCCGAAGTTCGTCGAGTTGGCGCGGCACGCGCGTGCCCCTGTGAGTCGAGCGAGCGCGCGCACATACGGAGCGAGGAACACGTACGAGAAAGAGACACACACACATGTACGCAACTATTTTGACGGGAAGGTCACATGACTAGACGCTCGGCCGACCGCCGTCGCTGCCGCCGTCGCCGTCGCCGTCGCTGCCGCCACCGCCGCCATTCCCCTTCGCCCCGCAGCGCACCATCAACGAAGTAGCGATCGAGCGGCGAGACGTCGTCGGACGTCGAGCTCGCACACGCACACAAAGAATGGGAGAGAGACCGAGCATGCGAGACGCGCGGTGAGAGGAACGTTCCGGCTACCATAGAGGAGAAGGGGTAAAGGGAGGAGAACGCTCGACGAGACGAGGACAGCGGCCGATAGATTGCGAAGCGGTGGAGAGGGGTACGAAGGGGACGGTAGGACGAGAGAGAGAGAGAGAGAGAGAGAGAGAGACGCATCAAGATTACGGGGATTCTTCCGAACGGTTGCCACGAGTCCCCGCAGCACGCAGGCGCGCGCGCGCGCTCGAGAGCTCGTGTTTACGCGAGGAGCCATACGTGAGCGTGCGCGCTGAAAGACAGAGACGGAAACAGAAAGATAGAGAGAGAGAAAGAGAGAGAGAGAGGACGAGAAAGAAAAACAGCGTGTGCGCAATAAAGAAAACGAGAGGAAGAAAAAGAAAAAGATGGATACGACGATACGGCGGTGGGTCGGTCCTCTTGTCCCATGCCTACTACGTCTTTTACATGTAAAGAACGTAGAATAAATAATAGCGTTCCTTATAAACCAATAAATATCAGCGAATCGCAGTTCGACGCTTTTCTTATTTCCTACTCGACTATATCGCATCGAGCTCGATCTCGCGTTCGAACGCATTGTACGAGCGCATCGTCGTAGTAGAGCGAGAGAAAAGAAGTATGCGCGGCGTTGGTGGTGGTGGTGGTGCGTCGCGTTCTACTTTGTTAGATAAAGAGAGAGAGAGAGAGAGAGAGAACGCGCACGATCGATAAGTCGGCGCGTTGTCGTCTCAACGTCGAGAAATAAATCGGTGGTGCGACGCACGATGTCGGTCGTAGGAGCGACGGCACGATAATATCCATCGTTGTCTTCGTCGTCGTCGTCATCGCCAACGTCGACGTCGTCCTCATTGTCGGCGTCGGCGTCGGCGACGGCGACGGTATATGCAGGGGTACGAGGGGGAGAGGAAAGAAGAAAAGAGAGAGAGAGAGAGAGAGAGAGACGGCGACGACGGGTCGACGGGTCGTCGTCGATCTCGTTGCTGCGCCGCGAGGCGCGAACGCTCAGGGAGAAGGGGTGGTAAAAAGAGAAGAAGAAGAAGAAGGTGGGCGGGAGGGCAGCAGGCAGGCGAGCGGCAGGAGGAGGGAGGGAGGGCAGCCGGGATGGGGTGGGGTGGGGTGAGGTGGGGGAGAGGCGTCGCGCCGAGTCGCGAGTCGATCGTCGACGGTGGGCAGAGAGCGTCGGCTGCGTCGGATAATACTCTCCGTGTGTCTGACCACGGTCGTCGGGTTTGCTGATTCCTGATCGTTGATTGCCGTCTGAACGAACCGTTTTTCCGAGAACGGTTGAGGAATAGGAATATCGCGGACGTAGTACTTTCGTAATGCTAACGGTGAGAACGTTAAAAACGGTGCCGACATTGACGACGAGAACGGAGGAGACAGGCGAGGACTGCGAAAAACAACGGCGTGCGCAAAACGAGGGCTACGCATCGGTCGCGCGACCAGAGCCACGGTGGTGATGGAACGTAGACGGGAAGAAGCGTAGCGCAACCGAGGAGGAGTTTGAGTGGAAGGGAGAGGGGAGGAGAACGAGGGAGAGAGAGAGAGAGAGTTGAAGGAAGATAGCGCGATAGCGACGACGGAACTGGCCGACGCACGCGAGAGAGAGAAAGAGATAGAACGAAATCGACGGGGGGGCGTCGGTGGCCGAGGAGCAGAGGAGACAAAGAGGGTGGTGGTGGGAGCGATAGGAGGAGAGACAGACGGACGACCAGACGGAAGACAGACGGAGGAGGAGGACGGACGGACGGACGGACGGACGGACGGACGGACGGACGAACGAGAACGGGTGGGCAGGCCAGGCAAACAGGCAAACAGGCAGGCAGGCAGGCAGGCAGGCGGACGGACAGACATGTGTCATTTCTTCGTTGCCGACTTCTCGTATTCGATAAGACCGGAGTGGCTCACCGACGCACGATCCAACGGCCGACGACGTTCGTGATCGCGGTGTGCGTGCGTGCGTGCGTGCGCGTGTGTGCTGTGCTCGCGAAAAACTCGCGAAACCGTACGAGGGCGTTTATTCCCCGTCATCGCGTTCCGCTAGTGTGCCATCGATAAAGTCGTACCGTACGTTTCGCGTTATTCGGAGAAGAAAGAAGAAAGACAACGGTTAGCGGCGAGCTTCGAACGGTGCATTTCCATTCGTCAATGCCACTGCCATCGTCGTCCTCGTCGTTGTCGTCGTCGTCGTCGTCGTCGTCGTCGTCGTCGTTGTCGTCGTCGTCGTCGTCGTCGTTGTCGTCGTTGTCGTTTTGGTCACCGTCGTTTTGTTATCGTCATCGTCATCGTCATCGTAGTAGTGTCGGTCGTACGCGTCTCATGCCTCGGTAGTGCGTGCGCGAATATTATCATGTTTATGAACACCGCGACGTTAAGGTGGATTGCCGCGGTCACCACCGTTGTCGTCGTCGTCGTTGTCGTCGTCGTCGTCGTCGCAAACCCTTCGTCGAACGTAATAATGCCGATCGAGAAGGACGGACAGACTTGAGGAAGAGAGGCACGTAGTGGCGCGCGCGCGCGCTAGCCAGGTGGACGAGAGAGACAGAGAAAGAGGGGAAGAAAGGAGGAGAGAGAGAGAGAGAGAGAGAGAGAGAGAGAGAGAGAAGGATAGCAAAGCAGCAGGCCACGCACACGCAGAGCAGAGGCACGATTCGCGTGCAAAGGCAGCAGGAGGGCTCGTCGTCGTCCGTCCACAAGAGATGGACGACGCACCAGCAGCAACGTACTACATCGGCATCGTTGCTCACGTTGATCGCGAACGCGGTCCCGTACGCGATTACGCTGCCACGAGTGCCGTCGAGTGAACTCGAAGAATAAGAAGAGAGAAGTAGTGGTAGTAATAGTGGTGGCGGTGGTAGTGGTGGTGGCGGCGGTGGCGGCGGCGGTGCCAGCGGCAGCGGCAGCGGTGGAGTCTGCGGTAGTGTTGGCGGGCGAGGAGGTGGCGGTAAGCAACGAGGGGAAGGAGAAAGAGAAGTGCCGAGAGGAGGCATTTCGCGCGTCGCAGATTTCGCGTGTCCGAAGGCGCGATCGTGAGACGCGATCGCGAGGCCGTGCGAGATCTGTCTTACTTGCCCGTCGCGACAAGACACGACGACGGCGACAACAACGACGACGAGGACGACGACGGAGAAAACAATAACAACTCGACGACAACAACAACAATAACAACAACAACAACAACAACAACAACAACACGACGACAACGACGACGAGCGGAATTGATTCTCGAATAATGGAGACATTATTACCCGGCAATACGAACGGTCAATCTTACAGTCCACAATTGAAGACCGTCTTAAAGACATATCAGCTATCGGCTGTGAAGAGCTTACAAGGTCCGAGCTCGGCCCTTTTGGGCATGGACTGTAAGGGTCTCTTGCAAGAACAGGCGCCCTTTCATTTCTCTGCACCGAGTCGTTCCGGCAACTGCATCGACGCCGACCGAATAGCCGAGCGAATAGCCGAGCGAACCCCTCCGAAAGACCTCGATAAAGGCAATGACCAAGCACCGGTGCCATCGATCCTTCCTTCCAGACTTCGCCGAACGAATTTCGATCGGCCGTTGGACGACTCCGACGAGGATCCACCGCCCGATCGCGCCAAAATCCCTTGCGAGAAGAGAGACCTCGAGTTTCAGATACCCATCCTCACTGCTCCCGATCAAAGTTGTTCCGAAAGATGCGAGACGGTACTCGAGGGCGAGAGCATATCCTGCTTCGTTGTCGGCGGCGAAAGGAGGTTATGTTTACCGCAGATACTGAACACCGTACTCCAAGATTTTTCCCTTCAGCAGATCAATCAGGTCTGCGACGAGCTACAGATTTACTGCTCGCGATGTACTCGCGACCAGCTCGAGGAACTCAAACTTTCCGGGATTTTACCGCGTAACGCGCCTTCCTGCGGTCTGATCACTCAAACCGACGCCGAGAGGCTCGTCAGTGCTCTCCTATCGAGGACAGAACCATGCGAGCCTCCTCATCTATTGCAAAATCAAGATAGTATCGATAAGAAAGCATGTGGTAAAACCGATCGCGAGGAGGACTCTATCGTCAGGTTCAAAGTGTATCACGAGTGTTTTGGCAAGTGTAAGGGTATCTTCGACGCGGACCTCTTCGAGTCCGAGGATTCTGTGTGCATAGAGTGTCTCGAATGTGGTTGTCAATTTTCTCCCCAACGTTTCGTTAGACACGCTCATAGGTCTCTGGAAAATCGTACGTGTCACTGGGGCTTTGACTCTGCCAACTGGCGTTCTTATCTCCTACTTTCTAGAGATCAGCAAAACTACAACAAGTTGCTAGCTGTCTTTCGAGAGTTGAAGGAGAAACACCTTGTACTCAACTCGAAGCGGAAACTAGAGGTATTTTTTCTTTTTTTCTTCTTTAACGTAGCTCAACGGCGCATTATTTTGTAAATATGATAATGATACGATGAAAAACACTTGAATTTTATCTATCGGTTATCTTTCCATTGTTACTCGAGTGTATTTAGACGAACAAAATCGAGATTATCTTTCTAGAATAATCATAAGCTTATCTCATAATCGTTTGAAGATTTCTGTGTCCGATATGATGATAAACTTCTTGAAGACCGTCGATACCATCGACGATTCCAATAGCCCTTTAAAGAAAAAATGTCAGAGCCGTTACCAGACGTTCTTATTACAAACATTTACATATTTTGGAAACGTTGTATATTGCAGTTGAGACACGAGCCAGAAAAATTAATTAAAAGAGCGAAGAAAGAAATGGGGAAGGATGAGTGCGCGACGATCTACAATGGAAATGGATTAGGCATATATCATCCTGTATCTCCTGTGGCTAGTGCAACGGATCCGTATTTACAGATGCAATGGGCCGTGTTTGAATTAGCTACCAGAGGAGCATCCGCGTTTAGGCCTTGGAGCGCTACTGCTTCTCGCAAGCATAGAGACAGGTAATTAGTAATTGAACGATTAAAGAAAAGGATCGTTCTCCGTCACGATGTTACATCCCCCTATGTTTACGTCTACAGCTCTCCCATGGTACCCTCGTACCTCAGTCGTGGTCCACCTGTACTGCAACATCCGGAACGCGTTGTGCCTCTATCCGAATGCGAACGATTCGAGCCACATTTTCAACCGAACGTTGCTTTGGCACCGATACCGGCTCCTGCCATACCATCTATAGCTCCTCCTGTTCATCATCAACGGCATCACCAAGAGCATCGTCATCATAGTCAACGTCCGCAAAGTCCGCAAAATGAAAAGCAACAGGAGCTCGTACCGAAACAGGAGTTTGCCGTGAAACTCGAAAAATCGTCTCCTGGGCCGGCTTCCTCTGGCGGCCCGGCCTCCTATCCTCTCTTCCCTACGTGCGCAACGGAGAACGATCGAAAAGAGACGCAAGAAAAAAGAACAACCGTCGAAAAAGTTGGCGAGGAGGAGGAGAGTGCCGCTGTAACTTCTTCGACTGTGAGCGTTGATCCACCAGCGGCAGAAGTGGGCACGTCGTCCCCTGAAAGTGATTCGGATTCTGAGGGAACCGCGGCCATGGATTTGGAGGAACGACTGATAGCACTGGACGTTCCGCAGGATGTTTTGGAGTTAGTTCGTCGTCTTGCTTCCGAAAACGCACAGTTGAGACGACATCGGCGCTCGGATGCTCGAAAAATCTCGAGGCTACGCAGTCAACTGCAAATGCAACATTTACAATCTACCAATGAGAGTGTCAAAAAGGAAGAAGTAGGAAACGCGAGTGTAGCGGATAGTACCGAAGGCACCGAGGAAACCGAAGTCTCTTTACGTTCGAGTGACAATGAGCCCGAATCGGCAGTCCAACCGGTTAGTAATAATTAGAATCGATCCTTAGAAATTTTTCGATTGTTTAATAATGACCGTTCTACGATTATTGCGACGTTTATCATTCGGCCAGATAAACGTTCTCATTCAATTTAATATTAAATACACTAACAATAATATGATTCTAAAAACGATTCGAAATTGTCTAGTTTATGTGATATGCGAGGAGCCTTTAATGTTATTACGGTTAATTTGAAATTTTTAATGTAAGTATACTTCATTGTCGATTTTAATTATAATTCAATGTAGATACTGTATTATATGAAAAAAGAAGAAAGAAAGAAAATATTAAATAGATTGGAAAAATTTACCACGCCCGCGTAACGATAACGTTTAATGATTATTAAGTAAACATTTTGTGCATATTAAATATGCATGGGATGGTTTTTAAAAAAAAAAAAAAGTTTTTATGATCGTACGTTTGGTCGAACGAACAGGAAAGAGATTAAAAGTAATTTCCATTAACTTCTTGTAGTCATGATTGCATAATGTAAATATATATTGTCTCATTATAAGTATATGTTAGTATAAAATATAACTCTATTATGCGAAATATTACAAAGTACAAAAAACCTAGGTGCTGTATTGTTACGCTAGGAATGCTCTAAGCATGGACCTAGGTGTGTTCCAGCAGCTCGTGATATGTCATAATAATAACGTCATTGGGTATGTTTTAGTCTAAATCTTGAGCGCGATCGCAATATCTTTTTCTTTAGTATGGAAAGGCTGAATTATCTACATTTCTACAAAGGCAATGATTTCGCTAGTAGGGATCATTGATATTTTTCAATACCAGAACACTTAAGCTACAAATAAAAGGAGTACATCACAGTCTCATTTCTCGATTAATTATTCAAGATCGCTATCCCTCTCCAAATCGCGAACATATTGCTTTCTGGATTTTCTCTTTTCAATGAAATTAGATAAAATCTATTTTATGCCAAAATATTTATATGTGATGTAGATTTGTTACCCTTTCTACTTCTATATCTCATATGATATTCGTTTAATGATACATACATAGAGGAGGAGTATATAGAAGAACGATCGATTAATTTTATGTGCAATCCAAAATTGCTAAAGTATATTGCCTAAGCTTTTGATACATATTGGTATTTATTTGGAGTATTGTATATACATATCATTTTACTTTATATTCGATGCATAAAACGATAAAGAAATCTGTTTAACAGACTTTTTACTACGAGTACTCCGACTCGCGAGACTCAACACGAGTAGTTTGCTGACACAACACGATCGATATTGGCAAATCATTAAAAGAAAAAGAAAAAAAAAAGAAAGAAAGAAAGAAAAAACAAACCATCTTTATGAAAGGTATGTCCCATTCATTGAGCCAAACTGTATTATATAATATAAATTCTATACAGTGATGGGAGGGATGCTTTTTTTAAAGTTCGTAGGTAGAAGTATACGGTACTAGATTAAAAACGTACCTAGGTGATATTAGACATACGAATAGGAAATTATATAGATATGCATGTACATACATTGTATGTAGGAGACTTTTACATGATTCACATCTTCACGTTCACGCATATAACATTATCTAGTTTATTCTACGTTACGCGCCATATATTATAGATCTTATCTGTTTGTTAAATGCATAAAAAAGATTTGTAGTAATATACAAAGCTACATTAACGATGTAAACATCGTCGTGTCGATGCATATGTATCAAAACATATGCGAACAACAACTTGATTCATTTTATATCGCGATTTACCAAATGTATACTTATACACAAGTACAAACGAAGAAATATACCTTGGTATAATATATCTTTTATGTACTTGTGTTCATATACTTCCCATCACTGGATATACATTATATAATCTATCGATTATCATTAGGCTTGACAAATCTTACATATTTAAATTTATGTAATATAGCAGAAAACAGTTTCCAATATTCATATGCGATCTATGCATATACAATCCTGTGGAGACTGCTTCGAAGATCTCTCATAAAAATGCTATGCTCTAATATATTAAGCATTAATTACATCGACATATTCACAATACAAGAATCTTTTTGTATATCTCCATAACTGTTATCATATTTGTAATCACATACATAATAATTGTCAACGCGCTACATCAAGGTCACGAAGCATTAGATATTTACTTTTTCCAAATCATGTAACTCGGACAGATCTCACTTATTTTCGGTGTAGTGGAAGAGGAATGATAGATTTTCAAAGCACTCTGATGTGACATTATACATAACAATCGATGATATAGAATAGGTATATTCATTACTGCATCTTATGTAACATTTGGTCAATATACATATATTATACATAAGCCACATTATATTATTACAATATTATAAGAATCCCATTTATGATAAAGAACATAATAGTCTACGTTTTTCATACACGCTCAGTTTATCATAGTTACCTAGAGTACGACATGAATAATACATAATACAAATCATATATACAACTCGGTTTTGAGTACATTTGAGGACTATGTATATGAACAGTTTCATTAAATCATGTAACTGCCATGACATGAAGTGTATTTTAATTTCAAATGGAAATATATTATAAATAAACGCAATATCTATAATGCTTGCTTTTATTAAAATTTGTGCATTGTATTAAATGAAACGCGTATAAGTGAGAGTACTATGTATTTCGTTTATTGAATTAATATTCCATTCTTCTTATTCAGGATCATTGAACTCTAAGTCTGTGGAAAAAATTGTTTATGATAATAGTTGCGTGAAAATTATTATCTTTGTTGTTGTTATATGTTTAATATAGTATTCAAAACATAAAGTATAAGCTATTTGTTGCGATCTATATTATAGGTATATAATATTAAAGAAGATAAACTATTGAATAGAGAAATTAAGGTATTTGCAATGTGAACTTTCTATGCAATAATTAGTAGCCAAATTACGCACTGTAGTATGTATTACAGTACAGAAACTGCGATACTGTAAACAGTTTAGATTTTTCACATTTATCACAGCGATGTGATGTAGCATAATTGTGAAATGTTATCTGTTTTATGCGATATATAAGCAATTGTTATTACTTAATGTGCATACATATTATTGGCAGCAGTCTGTGACTACACGATAAGTTTTTTACTACATACTTTAACTGATCGTGACCCCATATAAATCTCTGGGTGTGATTAACGCATCATATAAATGTATTACCAGTGATTTAATTTACTAAACATTTAAGTTATGTATTTTACTAATTTATAAATCAACATGTACATTCTCTTTCTTACATGCAATCAAGTAAAGACAAGGTAAATGCAAGTAGGAAATTGTCAATAGTTTATTTTCTTCGGTTATAACTTATTTATTTTTCTCAATAAAGAGTGAATCAGATTTATAATATAAGCATTACATTTCTTTTCAAACTATAAGGGTAACTAAATAGATTAGAGATTGATAGCACTTCACGACACATTAAATATAATAATATTCTTAAGAAACAAAGAATGTCATTATACACGACAAAGTGCAAAGTAAAAGTACAAAATTTTACTTCTCATTCGAACTTTGTATACCTCAAAAATGAAAGATCACTTTTGAGTAGTTTATATCCTTATAGCCATAAGAATTTTGATAACACTTTAATGCGGGGGAAGAGTTATTATAGTGGTGTAGGAATCAGCCCCTCTTATCACATTTGTACTCCGATAAAGTTATCAACAATATTACAAGGTGACGCAAATCGAACGATTTTATATAGACTTATCGAATTCTTTACTCACATGTGTTGCGCGTTTCACGCATTTCCGTCGAGCGCATCGAACGAGAAAATCAGTTTGCAGTATATATATATGGATATGCAACATAGATATATGTATATATACATACACACACAACTGATCTATCGATCGACAAAATCACGACATATGTGACACAAATACACCACACACACACACACACATACAATAGATTTAAACACGGAACAATTACACAAGACACACACACACGCGAACATACGATTGCGAACCTTTAAATGTAAAACGTAAAGAACTGTTATAGGAAAAAAATCTTCTTATCTTCGCCAACTTTGTGTTACTTGAGAAAATAAAATACAATTTCGATAATATGAAAGAGATTCTTCCTCTGTTACCGTAATAATTTGTCAAAAATGAAGTCCTTATTGTAATCATATCGTATCATACTCACATTGGTAGCAGACACAAAATAGTGTGTAGTTGCGAAAGAAGACGAAAAGAGACAAAAAATAATATAAAAAAAAAAAAAAAAAAAAAAATATTTTCTTACGAGAGAATGTCTTGCTTTAATCGCTTAAAGTTGAAAGATGCACTTGGAAAATATCGTGGACGAGAAAGAGAGAGAGAGAGAGAGAGAGAAGAAAAGATGAGACAGTACGTTTGATCGCGAAGCGATTTAGAAAAATCAATCATAGATCCTACCTCGTGTGATCCTGAAGCGCCGTCTACCTGTGGGACATACCACCAACGTATGGATTTCATCAGGAGAATCAGAAGAAGGGGTCAGAACAGACAAGACAGAGAGTGGGACAGAGTCAGGGGGACAGGTCAAGCGATTGCAGGTGTCGCGTTGCACGTTCTCGATTTCTACCTTTAACGCTATTTTAATAACCATTTAAAAATTCATCAGTTCGATATGTTCCTTCGGTCAGTAAAATAAAGAGATTAACTTTGATTTCTTTATTTCATTAATATTTATCGTAGCGAACCCGACGAGAAGGATTAATATTCGAAGAAAGGAGAAAGAGATCAATGTCCGCTTTGCTCTATCCGATCGCATTGCTGGTTCCATGAACTCAATGCAATTAACGATCGGTTATTTGGAAATGTAATTTTCTGGGTGTTCCGGTTGAACATAGAGGGATGGCTTTCTTATGTCCGGTACGCATACGTCGAGGGAAAAAAAAGAAACGTGAGTAAAGATAAGAAGAAATTTTTATCTTTTGATGAACGAATGTCTTACGGCTGGACGATCGAATCTTTAGGTACCAAAAATGGTATTCACCTGTTGCATTGGATTTATTGTTTACGAACTTGTATATATATAATGTTACAAATTTTAAGCGCGTATCTATGATATTTCGATTAATTTCAATGTTTGACAATAGCAGATATAATTTCATGATGTGTAAGAAAAGTTTATATCTTTGAATCGGATCAATTTTATATTAATATATTGTTCAAAAGTGCCGATACTATTCTCAGAGATTGACGTCTAGTATTATTTTATATAGCTGGAATTCATAACTTTAACCTGGAAAAGGACTGTGTTGGTGCAGGAGGTACAGGACTTGGCGTAGGAACCAGAGCCCCGTTACCACCTGGTCGTATCACGGGAAGTGCCAGTATAGAAACTTTAGTAAGAGTTGGTATAGAAAAAGAAAATGGACTTTCTCCGGATAGTAAGATGGTTATAGTTCATGACTTTACACCATGCGTCGATGATGAGCTGCAAGTCAAAAGAGGACAAGTATAGAGTTTATATTATCTTTTAAATCATTTAACTCATATTATTTGGTATTTTATTTGGTTTTCTTTCTTCATTCGATTTAGGTTGTAAATGTATTATATAGAGAAAATGATTGGGTATATGTAATAGCAGCAGACACGCGTATGGAAGGATTTGTACCACACTCTTACTGTGCACCCTATACATCACAATTAGCCGAATTAACTCTTGCTACTCTTATGAATAATGTTAAAAAGAAATTGCCAAGGTCCAATGAGGGTGACGGTGATATCTCAAGTACAGGACGCTCTCAAGCATTGGATGCACAACAAACTGATACAGGATCGGCGTCAGATTGCGAAAGCTATACCCGCAACGTTGTAACTGCAGATATAAATGTTAATCGATCTAATATTACTCAATCACAAAATTCTATACAAACTATATCTTCTCAACCAGATGTGCATCCCTTTTTCAAGGTATATCCATATATTATAATAATCTAATCATAACATTAATTTAAGATAATTACTTAAATTAATTTGACCATATATAAATTTCAAGTTAACATATTTTCAATTTCGTTTTAAGGATCCCTCAGCTGGAAGGTATATTGTGTTATATACATTTGTGGCGCGAGACGAAAACGATGTAAGCGTGGAAAGAGGGGAATTTGTGACGGTCCTCAATAGAGACGACCCCGATTGGTTTTGGGTGCTTAGACACTGCGATGGTAACGAAGGATTTGTACCATCTGGATTCGTTTATCCAGGACACGTACTCCATTCGTACGCGACAACAGGTACCGCTGCAACGACGACAACGTCTGCGGAAACGCATACTTTAGGTTGGTTTATCTTTTGTATATATAAATAACAAATTTTGATATATATATTTATTATTAAAATTACGATAGACACAAATTACTAGATATAAAAGTAGCGAATCATTATTATGCACAACACATATTTTTCTTTTACACGAGTATCTCTCACAACGAAAACAAATTATTTTAAAATCCTAATTATATAATATTTATTTAAAAGAGACTGGTAATGGAAATATAACGGGAAGCGAACAATTACAACAGAAAAGTTTACGAGACTTCAGAGAAGAGACTCCTGGCACCGAATTAGTTGTACTTTATGATTATAAGGCGCAGGCGCCAGATGATCTGTCAGTAAGACGAGCCGACTGGATATATGCAGATTTGGGAAATCAAACGGTCGATGGTTGGCTTTGGGCGTATGCACCCAAAACCCGGAAATATGGTTTTATTCCTAAGGCATATGCCCGTCCTCCTGCTATGACCAGCTTGTGATACGTATAGCAATTTTGTATTCTTATCTTTTATATGTATATGTATATGTGTATATATATACATATATATATGTACGTATGTATGTATGTATGTATGTATGTACGTATATATATATGTATATATATATTTTTTTTTATATTAATACAGTATTTCTATATGGTGTTCTTGTTAAATCATATTCTTGTTGTATCTTTCACAATAATGGAATACCCTCGTTATTAATGTGTATCACATTATGAATATCTAATATTTCAAATAATCCTATTGTTTCATTTAGCGATTGCCGTGGTAGATGTTTTCCGATTATGAAAACGTGACTAATGAATGATAACGTTTATGTTGAGATTGGTACATCCGGAAGTAATATGATCGATCAAGCCTTCGTGAAGAACGATACAATCACCGTTTAAGAAAACTTCTCGCGGTCGTTGGGCTGTTCTCAGCGAATTTACTGGACCCGTGTACGTTAATGATCGAAAACTTTCATTATCGATATTATCCACGGCCTGTTCAAAGAGCTTTTGTTCTTTTAGGCTGTAACGTGTATTTGATAATATCGTGAATAATGAATAGGTCAACGTACTTGAATACTACATCGGAGAATATTTGCGGCATTTCCGATATCCAATCCCGCGATCCAGACGATTATTACATTCTTTTCGTATTGACCTTCTCCGCTAGCATAAACCTCGTCGGAAGGTGAATAATGATTTATGGAGTGTAAGCGAGCAGCTAATAGAGGAAGTGGTAGACGGTTCCGGTATTTAGGATTGATCTGATTACTATTGAATAGCCTTGAAGCAGAATCTCTTGTAATAACATATAAATTCACGTTAAAGATACGTTCTACCGGTTAAGTCGAATTCGTAGAAGCGCTTGTTGCTTAATCAAAATCGATTACGAACGTTCATCGATGTCATAATTGTTATACTCACGATAATTTACCAGATACCAACAGAAGAGCTAAACATCGACTGGTATCGTAAGAGAGTGCTGCGAAACTAATGATCAACGTGCTTTTCACACCAGGTTCAACGCTCAGAATAGGTACTTCCGGATGATCGAAAAGGAAATGATGCGTAAGTGACGAAAATGCAACGTTAACGTCACAATCGATGCGAGGACAGCGTATCGGTCTACGAGAACATTCCCACGTAGTTTGTCCATTGAATTTAAATTCGGAATTGTACCGATCTCGTTCGTCCTTCCGTATTATGCTACAATAACTGTCTTGCTGGTGATATCTGCCATTGCTTTGTTCCACGTTAGAATCATTAGAGTAGGAGGTGTCCATCGATTCGGGAACTTCAACTTTACAAGTCATCGCTTTGTTCCCTCCTACAGATAGATATCGTGTTATTGTAAAGTCCAGCATTTTCTTTACTTTATCTATCATATTTGGGTATATATCGGCTCTTATCGTTGTCGCAATTCGTTTGTACTTATTACTTTCAGATCGTACGTTTATAAAAGAAAGAACGGTCATCGGGTGCCACTGACGTAGCACTTGACATGTTAAATTATAAACATAATAAGAAGAATAGGGTTGGAAGAGAAAAGATTAAAAAAAAAATAATATGAGAGGATGGAATCAAAGATATCTGCGTTACGTGGCGTTGACCTGATTGAAAGGAAAAGTGCTCTATGCAACGACGACACAAGAGATGTCCTTGGGAAGAAAAAGAAGCTCGTTCGAAAGCAACGTTCGTTTCGTCTGAAGTTCTCTCGGCAATACTAAGATGACAAACGGAGCACAGACCGAGTCTCGTCTCTGGTTTAATCTTTGAATTCGCGTGACGATTCGATACCATCTCCTTCTCTTCTTCTTCTTCCTCCTCCTCTTCTTCGTATTCCTCTTCTTCCATCAATTCCATAGAAATTCTTTTGCTATCGTATGCCCTTTCACTCCTCTGCAGCTGTTTGCTGCATTTAACGTAATGCTGATAATCCATTTCCTTAGAAAAAATATCATCAATTTAATTTGTCTGTGTGTTTCATTCGATCGTTTCAAAAGAGCTTAGCATAAAATAGAAGCGCATTGTATGCGTGTCTCCGTATAATATCTCCCCTTAACGCGTTTTGAGTGAAATACCTTTGGTAAAAATAAATTATATAAAAAATGTACTCTTTAAATTAATATATATGAGGATAAATTTTCACGTTATATGGTTCACCCTGTACATATATATCTACACACACACACACACACACAGAAAGAGATCTAGAGAAAGAACTATATTCTCTTTCCCTCAATTCGCAATGACGTTTTCTTCAGTCACGTGCCTTTCGTTGATTTTTGATCGTTCGGTCATCTGCCCCATTACCACGATGATCTACCATCCTCTCCATTTCTTCTGGAGATTTCTTAGGTCAATGTGTTTATCGTTCGGCACGATAACCCCTGCTTGATAATGCGTCACGTACCTTCGCTATACCAGCAATCGTACGACTGCAATCATGAAAGAGTCGACTCGTTTTTCCGTTATCTAAAATATGTATGTATTTGCTATAAATGGAAAGATTGTAAAATCAATCGGACGAAAATATTTGATTTTGCGAAATACAGAAACAATGATGTGCGTTCTTGCACAAGGAGACGTTTCTCTTTATTCCTTTTATTATTTTTTTTTCTTTTCTTATTTATTTTTTTTATTTGCATCGGTTAAGCATTTTGCGAAAGCATTGCGAAAGAACGTGTTATGGTTCTTCGAAGATCAAACTTACTGGTTAAAGGTGAGGTCAGAGAAATGACCGAGGAATAATAAAATTGTATGACGTAAATCTTGTTAACCCCCGTTCAAAAAAGTTTGAAACGAAATTTGACGACGTTTTGAAGCAAGGCATCGTAAGCAAACCTTACGACAACAAGACGACGCATCAAGATATAATGGTCGGCTTACATCGAACGCAAGCGTAATTATAATGACCGTTTTTGCATTTATTGTTTCCCCTGTAATTTATTTTAATTTAATTTTCTACCCGTTAACCGGAAGGACCTTGATGTATGTATAGTCTCCTGATTACAATAGCGAGGCCATGTTGGCAAAGAAACAAATTCCGGTGATTCCGGAAAGTCGAGGTGTCTGTCCGTAAATTATGTGCATGCATGACCGATCATTGTGAATCATACAAAATGTCTATCAAGTAAAAATTTTTCTCTCTCATTCCCGTGCAATTTAACCAAATATTACAAATTACAATTATCGATCTACGATATCTATCAACGACTGCGCATTAATAACGAATCATTACTTGCTGAGAATATCTTTATTTTCCAATCAAGTAATAATATTTTATGACGTACGTAATACATAAATCATTGCTTAATAATATTTTATATGTAAATAAATAATTATAATGAGAATTGGAGAAATAGAATACGTTAATGATAGTATCTTAATTATAATGGCGATTATATGCAGAATTGGAATTTTTTATATTTACTAAAAATTGCATATATTGCATCAATAAAAAGAGTGTCTCAACGAAATACACTTTCCTCGAGATATGTGTATTATTGTTGAAGTAATCTAAACCATTGCACAATGATTAAGATTAAATATGTGTATATTAAAGTGATCTAAAATAATAGTGTATAGTATTAGATAAGCTATGCCCTATTTCATTTCACCACAATCTATTGGTAGAATGTGTTTGTTTAAAATTTATAATAAAAGTTATAAGTAAATAACAATAGATAGACTATATTGAGTTCAGAAATATCGATCTAATTTCCGTATGTTATTTGCATTATTTATTTATTTTTAAAGATCCATTTTTTATGATTTGTAATTACATACAAATCTCTTTGATAATAACTATTTACCATCTGTTTTCATATAAAAATTTATAATGCAATAAGATATATACCTAACTGATCTACTCTGAAAGAATTAAATCTCTGCATTTAATTTTATAAAAGCAGACTCTCTTGTACATTATTTCTCTGTATGCATTGACAGAATCAAATTTTATAGTCAGGAATAATTTTTGTTTCATCCATAGTAGTTCAAGCAAAATAATATATAAGATAGGATGCATTATTATGCACTTAAATTATATTAAACATATTTTTATAACAATTACATGTTATTACTAAGATCATTTTTATGTCGAGTTAATTTTTAAATTTAATATATTCTAAATATTTCAATTTCTTTTTTATACAGGTTCTGACAATAATTGCAGAAATTAATAATACTTTATAGTGGAAACTTCAATCTTGACTGTTCTGTATTTATCTTATAAGACAATTTACATTTATTAATGATTTGCTTCTTCATCAACATGCATAGATGGTATATCCATTATTTACTACCATCACAGCCAAGAGAAGAGTCTTTTTTAGAAACATATGTTTATATATATATATATATATATATATATATATATATATATATATAATAGTAAAAAAAAAGAAATAAAACAATAAAACTTTACATGACTTTAACATATTTTTTTCACTTATATTACTATAAAAAACCGAATTTAAAAAAATTAAGAATTTTTGATGTTTATTAAAAAATTTAAGATTATATGAACAATTTCTGAGTCGTAAAGAACATCGTTCAATCTACGAAAATAAATAACTTTTATGATTACCTGACTGACACGATCAATCTAAAAAAAGCTAAATTTATCTCATCTAATTGCATAATATAAATTCAATATCATTTTACTAATGGAATTACCATTAAATGGGCTATTCAAATTTTATCTTCTAGCAAACAATTAACAATTTAGATACGGATCAAACATCATGCATGGTCCATATTATTAATGACAGGCTATGCAAGGCGCGCGATGTATGACAGTAGATACGAACATATAACTCAACGTCCTGCGTCACACTCAAAATAAATATGCACGCGTGAATATAATATACATCTATCTACAACACAATTTTAATGAGTTACATGAATATGCTATGAAACTTCTTGTAATTCTTGTAATTTTTTACAAGAAGGTGTATCAATGTTTTTAGCTTTAAGAAACATTTCTTGATCTTGAAAACTACGAGCCTTCCATAACAGTGCGTCCTCTACAAATAATAGAAAAACAATCGAGTTTTAATATATAATATTTTTATAATACGAATTCTATATTATATATTTGTCATTCTAAAAACACAGCAAATTATGGGTATACATACTGTAATTTCTTTCCCTATAACATGCTTGTCTCAAGTTTAATAAATATTCTTCCTGAACCGATATTTCTAATCTGTGCAAACTGCCTTGATATTCGTTATGAAAGTTTTCCTTGACGTAATATGGTATTTTCAATTGTTGGGTTTTTCTTGCTATAGAATATTTGCTACAAAAAATAAAAATGTTAATAGTTTGAAATAAATTTTACACCATTCTTTTTTAGTCTTAAAATCATTTAATAAAAACTTACTCATGTGATAATTAATAATGAATTACTTACGCACTAGGATGTAGACTATATAAAGGATCTGATATAAAAAAACTGCTCATCATAGATATCAATATTAACAACAAAAGAAGTAATGATTGGACAAATGTAGTATATCCATTTGCTTGCTGGAAGATTAACAATTATTGATAATTTGTTATATATAGCTTATTAAATAACATTTATCTATATATATCTTTTTTTTAATACCTGAGAATGAGCATTCTGAGCTTGTGTTTCTTGCTGTCTCATCCATCTACCACCTGTACGTCTCATATAAAATTCTTGCTGAGGTATCCCTCCGCCAAAGAACATATTAAATAATTCTTCTGCTGTTATATCAGCTATGTAACATTTAATTAAGTATCGTTAATGTTATATTATTTAAGACACAGTTATATATACATTATATATATTTATATTAAAAATATTTAAACATGTTTTTATTAAAGTCCTTTAATATCAGATTACCTTCAAAACCACGTGTGTAATTATAATGGGTATGATTTTGACGAGCTTGACTACTTTGTAATCGTTCCTCTTCAGGACCGTACAGATCATATTGTTTCCGTTTTTCAACATCCGTAAGAATAGCAACAGCATTTCCAATGGCTTGATTTTGGAATTATATCACTTTTAACTTAATTATTTTTTTTAGATCGTTAAAGTTTTTTGTAAGATAATTTACCTTTAAATGATTCTGCAGCTCCTGGAGCTTTGTTCTTGTCAGGATGTAATTGAAGTGCTAGCTTTTTATAAGCTTTTTTAATATCGCTATCTGTTGCATCTTTACTTACTCCCAAAATTTCATAATAATCTTTACATTTTTTAATTCTATAAATATTATTTATAAGATTAAACAATGATAAACATACATATACATACATACACACACATATACATATATATATTTAAATTTATACTTTTTTATATATACAAATTTGCAATTTTTTGAAATTACCTTATGTATTAGAGACAATACAATTATATATAAATATATATGTACCTTTTTACAGCTTCAAATTGATCTTTTGTATATTCAACGGTATTCTGGGCTTGAGAACTTTCTTTATTAGTAGTATGTCTCTTTCTAACGGTAGGTTCTGATTCAGTTTTCACATTTTGTTTTAATAGAGATGTAACTTTTGTTAATAAATCTATAAAAGTAGTATATACTTAACTATTAACAAATTATCTGTTCTACAGATTACACAATGAGTTAATTATTTAATTTCATTTTATCCCAGTATACTACGCATATATATATATATGTATTATCAAGTATTATAAGAATAAAGAAATCCATGTTTCATATTTAAATTACAATATTGATTACATCTTTAACCGCATATTTTATTTTGTAAATAATATCTGTAATTGGTACTAAGTAATTGTTTATACCAGTAAACAGGAAGCGTTTAGAAATGAAGTAACGAAATCGCATAGACAATTCTTTTTCTCACCTTCTGTTTTTTGCGTTGGATAAAGTTTTTGTGCTTTACGTATGAATTTCTCCGCATCTTCAAATTTTTTTTCTCGTAAATAACGTTCAGCAAGTTCGACACAACGTTCTGCTTCATCTTTATTACCGTCCATGTTACTCTCCCCGCGAAATTAGTGTGAGAGAGAATAGAATCAATTGAAATGACAGAGCAGAATAATAAACAAATTCGATCAAGTCAATGAGGTAATTTCCTCGACCTAATAATTTAATAAATTATATGATGAACATTGCGCATGATAAGAGCCACGAATGTATTAACGAACGACGACGAAAAAATATACGCTTGCAGTTAACCGAAAATCTCGATTGTGACTGGACAACGTTTATACATATCACGTGACGTGTACATATACCTGCGGTCATCAATGTTTCTACAGAGATATTATTGGCTTGTCAAATTTTCACTGCATTACCGAAATATATTAATATTGTTCGTTATAGAATAGGTTGGGACGGATAATTTAAGATACGAAAAAAGTAAATTAAATTGTATGGATTGAAAATCTCTACCATGAATTAATTAATGATTACAGATGTATTTTAATTACTTTTTATCATAAAGGTCGTTTTCCATTAAAAATACAGGTATGTTGGTAATAGTACTTTCCACTTTTCAACTTCTTCTTTTTTTTAGAAAAATTAATTCGATTATTAATTTGTCAATTGTAATAATATATATATATATAAATAGTGATAATATTTTTCTAGTAATTGATTTTTTTTTATTTTTTTTTTATTTTTTTTATTTTTTATTTAGTCGCTGCACTTACACTCGTAGTATGTAATATAATACAAAAAATGGCGCGTATTCATTGAATGACACGGCATATAAATATATTTGTCATTACATTAAATTAATGCATATATTTCGAAATTTAAGCGTGCATTAAAATTTGATGCATCAGCATATTAATATATTAGTTCATTTATTGCAATACTGTTAGTATTAATTTATTATTACATAACAATTATAAAGCTTTATTCATAGCAAGATTTATTCTGTTTTTATATATGTAACTATATAGAAATTATACCATTTTATTATATTCATATGTATAATATAAAAAAATTTGTAATGTATCAAAAATTGTAATATATTTTAATAGTTTAATATTTAAATTATAATATTTTTATTGTATTGTAAATAAATGGCTGAAGATAAGCAAGTCACTATTGTTTTTGTATTTTTTCATATGGTTATCATGAATAGAATATATACTTATATATTGCTGTAGCCCTTATCTAACAGATATATGAAGGTCGTTCGTTCATATAATAATTATCTATAAAACGTGGCAGTTAAGAAAAATACAAGAAATTAATATAACCTTCGCAAAGTAAGTTAATTAAATTAATTGTTAAAACTACTTATACTTTTATAAAGAAATTCTATTAAAAACATTTTTTTTAATCGTTTTGAGATTTTTAAGTTTACGATATATGTTTAAATTGATTTATATTGATAAGGAGAAATTTAGAAATTTTGGGAAATAAAATTATATAAAATATATAACATTTTTCTAAAGATAAATAATTAATGTTTTCTTATAATTGGTATTTGCAAAGTTACCATTGGAAGCAAATATGTATTTAAAAGTTTATGTTTCAAATTAGATGGCTACACGTTGGGGTATAGCTACTGCTGGAAAAATTTCACATGACTTTGTAACAGCTTTAGCAACATTACCCAAAGAAGAACACGAAATAATTGGTGTTGCAGCAAGAAATTTGTCAAGAGCACAAGCTTTCGCAGCACTACACGATATTAAAAATGCTTATGATAATTATGCAGCATTAGCAAAAAATAAAGATATTGGTATATAGTCATATATTATCATATTTTAAAGAATATTCATATAAAAAATAATAAATAATTTTTTTAATTTTTTTAAATATTTATCAGAGGTTGTATATATTGGAACATTGAATCCTCAACATTTTGAAACAGCAAAGTTAATGTTAGAACATGGAAAACATGTTCTTTGTGAAAAACCATTAACAATGAATTTGAAGCAAACAACAAAATTAATACAACTTGCAAAAAGTAAAAATCTTTTTCTTATGGAAGCAATATGGAGTCGTTTTTTCCCAGTTTATGATGCTATTCAAAAGGAAATTTCATCTGGCAATATAGGAGAAATTTTTCAAGTTATTGTTCCATTTGGATTTAATTTGGAAAATGTTGAAAGACTTAAGTATGTAAACAGATACATTTTTTTATTATTTTAATAATATTCCTTTATAATTTATTGTTTCTATAAGTATATTAAATAATTATAATAATCTGTGTAATACTTTTAGTATGAAAAGCTTGGGTGGTGGTACTATATTGGATTTAGGTGTATATTGTTTGCAATTTGTTTGCATGGTTTTTGGTAATGAAATGCCACACACAATTAAAGCTGCTGGATTCTTAAATGAAGAAGGAGTAGATATATCAACTTCTGCAACTCTTTTATATAAAGGAAATCGTACTGCCACTATTCTAACACATAGTTTATTAACTTTACCTAACGAAGCTTATATTATTGGAACAAAAGGTACAATACGTGTACCAAATTTTTGGTGTCCACCTACAGTACATTTGCCAAGTGGTATTGTGCATGTTTCCTTACCAGAAGTCAAGCAGGAAATGAATTTCATAAATAGTGCAGGATTATCTTATCAAGCTGCTGCAGTTCGTACTTGTCTTCAAAAAGGTATTCTATTATATAACAATTCTGAATATAATTTTTTTTATTTAACAAATATAACTATTTTTATAGGTATGACAGAACATCCAAAAATGTCTCACAATACATCTATATTAATTGCAAAATTGGAAGATGAACTTAGAAAACAAATTGGTGTTGTATATCCTGAAGATTGATTTAATAGATATATTTGATTATGTATAAATGTAAATTGATATATAACGCATACAGGAATTATATTATATATCTAAATTATATTAAAAAAATTAATTTTTATTATAATTTACATATTATAAACCATAACAAATAAACATTGTTATATAAACAATTTTGGAGTATTATTGTTTGATTGCATGAAGCGCATAGTTTATTGAAGTGTTTGATGACCAAGACCATTCATATTTAATTGGATTAAAAATCATCCCATGAATTAGTTTTGTCTTCAAACCACCTAATGTATAAAAATATTTTGTCAAAATAATATACTGAAGAATTTGTAACTAAATAATAATCTTATCAATCTATATTATATCTTACAAATTTCTAAGAAACGTTGAACTTCTTCTGGCGAAATAAATTTATCCCAATCATGTGTTCCAATTGGTACAAGTTTCAATATATACTCTGCTGCAATAATTGCACCCAACCAAGATGGTAAAGTTTTATTTATGGTAGTAATGAACAGTGATCCTCCAGGTTTTATAATTGACGAACAAGACTAATAATTTATAATTAAAAGCCAGAACATATAAAAAAAACTTTTGTTTTATAGTGCTTAATTTTTACATATAATAATTTATAATCATTTTTACATTATAATTAAATTTTACATTATAAGTACTTACTTTAAGAAATAATCTTGAATCAGCTACATGTTCCAGAACTTCAGAAGCTATCACTGCATCATATTTTTCTATATTTTCTTTTTCAAATTCTTCAATGGTAGTTTGAATATAATTTAATTTTCCCGATAAAGTGGAATCCAATGAGGCATGTTCCTTTGCAACATCTATCAATTCCAATGAATTATCTATTCCTGTCACTTCTGCTCCTATTCTAGCTAATGGTTCAGAGAATATTCCTCCACCACATCCAATATCCACAATCTTTGTTCCTTCTAAAGGTAAATTTGTATCATCTTTAATAATGCCTGTGTTAGCTAAGCCATCTCGTACGAACTGTACTCTAATATGATTCATAATATGAAGAAGAGCTAAGTGACCATTGGGATCCCACCATTTATTGTTTAATTTTCCAAAAAATTCTATTTCTTTCGAATCTACAGAAGATCCAATTGGTCTTATACTGTTTGTTACATATTTAGGTGTTTCTGATGAACTAAAAATATATTCACTATTAAAATAAATATTAAAACATTTTAATTAAATAAATCATTATCTCCAACAAATCTAAATTTAATAGTACTATTATCTGCTAATCACACATTTCTTTTATTCTTAACTTAATATAATCATTTTATACGTACTTATTACGCAAAATAAATTTTCCACCCATATTTCGTAGCATCACAAGTTTTAAAGACTTCATAATTCACTATCTATTTTAAAAAATAATTAAACAACTTGAAAAAGCAATTTATATATATATATGTGTGTATATAAGTATATTTATAAGTTAATAAATTATTAAAAATAAAAAGATATATAAATATTGGTTATGTGATTATATAATAAAATGCAATGAAACTATATAATTAGGTAATAAAATATACTTTGATGTTTTATAGAAAAACAGTTGATAATACGTTTAACTTCAAATAACACGATTAGAAAAATATTTTTCTTTATAAACCAGAAAATTATCAATAATTATCATAATAATCAGATAAGTTCATTAATAATATTGTTCTTTTTAATTAAAATCAGAATCAATTGCTTGGAACATGTTATAAATGTATAATATATTAAAAAATTACACTTGTCGAAGATGGAAAATAACCTCGTAACCGTACAAATATTAGCTTTATTACCACTTATGTTATTTACATAAGATTATTTATGCTTGTATTCTTAATTTAACAATTACTACTGTTCTTGCCTGAATATTATCAGGCTTTTTTTCGATGTGGTAATGTTCGATAGCATTGAAAAAAATAGTAGTATAGTAGTAGTATAAGCAGTAGTACTAGTGAATGTAGTAATGTAGCAGTGTACTAGTGTAACAGTAGTCTAGTGTAGTAGACTAATGTAGTAGAATAGTAGTATAGTAGTATAGTAGAAGTATAGTTAGATTTTTTCTAAGTTAGGATTATGTCCTTACCGAAATAAATATAATAATAATAATAATAATAATAATAATAATAATAATAATAATAATAATAATAATAAATGAATTTAAACAGAATTATAAATTAAATATTAATAAACATAAAGAATTGTTTTTTTATAAATGGGTAATAGAATTTCCTGACAAACCTATTATATTCGCATGCAAACTTTAATTATAAAATCTTATAACTTATTTTTAAATCCAAACTCATATGATCAATTATTCAAACATTTTTTATATAAAAAAAAGATTTATGTTAATATTTATTAATTTATATTACAATTTTATATCTTTATATTACAAGTTAAGTTATATTACATGAAATTATTATATACATTAAAAACTTATAATCACGATTTAAGATGTTCTCTCAAGTCATCTGTTAGACCCCCTAGACCAATAGATGTGAAAAAATTAATAGCAAAACGTGTATTTTTTGGATTGTCTCTAGGAAATAATCCACTGAAAGCTTCTTGCAATGTCACATCTTTAACTCTTTGATTGAGTTTCGAAAGACCCATATATTCAGAGAGTTCTTGGAATAATATTTTGATAAATATTCTATTTGAACTTGTAGTATCTTCTTCATTTAACTTTATACATGATAATACTTCCCATGATATGGAATCAGTAAATAACAAATGAGCAAAAAATTTTGATACATTTCGTAACTTATTAGTATCTAATCGATGTATCGTGTGATAAGAATCTTGAAAAATTTGTTCAAATGGTGTCACATAAATTTTGTTAATGGCACAGAATCTTCCTGCTAAAAGTCCAAAGAACTTTTCATATGTACGCATTTCTGCACAGCAATCTAAGAACATATGACAAAGCTCAATTTCTTGTCCTGGTTTTAGCTGCATTTTCATTAATTTATGAGCACATTCTTCAAAATCAAGTGAAGAATGTATTGTTAAATAAATAGTTCTTCTAAGAGCAGTTAAATTAGTTTCTGTATTATCTACAATAACACCTTCTTTCTCCTCTGCAGTCTCTGCATTGCTATCTTCATCTGAACTTTCTTCGTCATCCTCTCCAGCTTCAGAATCACTATCATCTGAACCAAGAATTTCCTTGCTTAATTGTTTATATTTTTCTTCATTAGTCACATAATCACTATCAAATTTAAAAACATTTAAAATGTCTTGCGAATCTATTGCTTCATCTAACTGTATAAGATGTGTGAATTGATTTTCCTCTTCAACAAGATCTAATTCTTGGGGAACTGCTTGATGATCTTTGAAACCATCTTTCCGAATTTGAAACATGACTTCAATCATATATTGTACACGTTTATCTAATTGACCCTCGTGCAATATATTTCTTAACATTTCAAAAATGGCCTCTATACCTTTTCTAGATACTTCCGTTAATTTCATTCCACATTCCTTTAAAAATGCTATAGCAACTTCTACAGAATCATCTGTAGGTGTCTCTACAAGTAATGTTAGGATTTCTAAAGGTAAAATTTCATGTGCTACACGTTGATTTAAAAGATGCGCAACAAATGTTCCGGACGATATACAAAGAGGTTTGTCATTTCTACGGAAACCACGTTTAAACTGTATAATAAGTCGTTTGAGTATGAGTTCTCCAATATTAGGAAATTTGGAATTAATAATAGCTGTTAATGCTGCATAGACAGGAGTGAAAGTTGGAGAAGCAGCTTGGGCTTGTATAATAGAACGAGCTAATAAACCTCTTCCTCTAACAATATTTTCTCTTAGAAGCTCTCTTGTTATAAGACCAATATTGCTAACATTAACTTTGTTAATGCATCCATGAATAGATTTTTTAAGAGCCTCCCACGCAATACGTTGATAAGCAGCACCAGACTTATCTGTAATATTTGCCTGCATCATACGTAACTTGGCAGGTGGTATGTAAGCCCCTCCTGTTTTTGCTGTCAGGAGATCAACAGTTCTTTTCCGATTGTTCGTCATTGTTTCTGTTGTATGCCTTTTCTCCGAATGTTTCTCTGATCGTTTCTCCGAATGTTTATCAGAATGTTTATCAGAATGTTTATCCGAATATTTATCCGGGCGTCTATCCGAATATCTTTCCGAATGTCTCTCCGAACGTCTCTCTGAACGTCTTTCCGAACGTCTTTCCGAATGTCTATCCGAATATCTCTCCGAATATCTTTCCGAACGTCTTTCCGAATGTCTTTCCATGTTTTCTTTTTCTATTATACGACTAAACCTCTCAAATTTGCACTGATACGAAGCGAAACAAGAATTAACCTAAGATCACAACAAACGCATTGAAGAAAGCGTGATGTGATACATCGATCTATTATTACGCCATCTGTATTACATATACTTAACTAAATTTTAAATATTATATATACCATGTGTAAATTTATATTATATTATGAACGATGTGTTATTTTTCTCGTAAATATATTGTAATACTGTTACGTTACAATATTTATAAATTTATAAATTTCGTTTTCTCCTCAATTAAAATACATGGTTATATTTAGGTCAGTATCAACTCTATTGATTAATTTTCCAATAGAAACAAATATAAAATCCAGCGACCAATAGAAATTTAGCAAGTATGTATTCATTCGTTCATGTATCGATACAATAAGCGCATAGTGAGAGTAATGTTTCCCTATTAAGCTCGTAGTTCATATTTTGTCCATATCTGTCGCTGAAATCGCATGCACTACGAGCGGTAGGTGGCGTACAGTCTTAAAGGTGAACTATAAAGCATTATTTCAGGGTATTGGCGGAATATCTATCGAACTTGTAAATTTCTGGTTACACTCTAAAAAAGTGTAGCAAAGGAATGATCTAATCGTCTTATCAACGGCCATCTTTTGGTTGCCTTGGGTAAAGTGTTACCTGTAAGTCATAGATTTTTAATATCATTTTAGAGATTCAAATGTTTTTCTAAATGACATTAAATCTGTATGTTAAGAGAGATTTTCATGAATTAAGAGTTTTAGGTATTCTATATGTTCTTTTCACTTTAATAGTTATTTAGATGTTAGATAACTTTTTACATATATATTCGTACAAGATTTTACTTATTTTCAAAATTTGTCAGATATCCATTCAAGATTGTAAGAAAGTACGAAAAATTGACTAAACTCATTTTTAGTTCAGAAATTTTAAAAAATTATATATAACTTTTTGTTTTAACAATCTATTCGTACATACATCCTTGTAACAAAATTGCATATACATATATCTGTTGGTATTTTTGACATTTAAATTTGTACTTTTTCAATAAAAAATATTTAATGGGTAACCTATCTTTATTGAAGATTACATCAATTTTTTAAATTACTTATAAAATAATTTTGTGTAGCATATTTTATCTTTTTATTCAAATTATTCTAGACAATTTTTAGTACAGAAAAGAGCATATGATAATGAAAGTATATAATAAAGGTTTTATTAATTTGCATATATCGGATTTTATGTTATGATAATGAAAAATATGAAATTTTTGTTTTCAATAATGTTTTAGTACAAAATGAATAATCTAATGAATAGCCGTGCTATTCTAAATTGTTTGCAACAAGGAAGCAAACAAATTGTGAGGAAGTCGCATTATGCTTTAAGTACTGTTGGTAACAGAGACATTGTTGGTTCTGGATATAATAATACACCTGCATATGTAGATCGCACAGATTTTCCAATGCCTGCAATCCGTTTTAAAGCTAATACTCCAGATGTGCTGGTATTTATATTTATTAATTAAAATAATTAAAGGAAAAAAAGTATGTACTCTATTGAAAGTTCTATATATATTTACATTATTCGTATAGGCTTTAAGAGAAAAAGAAAAAGGGGACTGGAAAAAACTTTCAATAGATGAAAAAAAGGCATTATATCGTGCCAGTTTTCGTTGTACATTTGCAGAAATAGATGCACCTACAGGAGAGTGGAAACTTGCTATAGGATATGGATTAGTAGTTGCATGTATTGCAGTTTGGTATTATATGTTCTATAAACTATATGGTAAAATTTTATATACTTATATATATATACTTTACACATATTCTTAATATATTAATATTATTAATAATAGTGATTATGTATGTGTATGTGTGTGTGTATTCTGGCCAAGATAAACATTCATCTTTTATTTCAGTACTCCCACCTCTACCACCTTCATTCGATGAGGAGAATCAGCTAGCTATGTTAGACCGTATAATAAAACTTGACATGAATCCCATAACAGGAATTACTGCAAAATATAATAAATAATATAATACTAGGACAAGTAGATGAAAATATAATTGTACAATATCTTAATATGAACGTTCCATGTACAAATTATTTGAGGAAGTTCAAATAAATACTTTAAGATTACAGTTTCTGTCTATGTATATACATACATTTATATATATATATATATAAGTTTTTTATGATACTAATTTAAATTTGCAGATAAATAAACAATAATAAAAACATTATTACATTCGAAATATTGCTCTTTTTCTAATTTATTTTTTAATGCTTTCAATAGACAATAAATTCTAAGAAATTTTGAAAGAATTATATGGTTAAAAATTTAGTAAAAAGTATTTAAGTTAAAACATTTTTGATAAACAATTAATATTTTAATTAAATTCATTCACAGCGTACAACACAATTTACTCGTGAATGTAATTAAATGATAATAAAATATTGAATAAATAGCATATGTGTTAAAGAAAAACAAACTTTAATGTTACCCAGTATTCAACTTTTATGAACATAAATGACTATGAGATAAAATTTTGTGTAAATACAAAAACTTTTTATACAAAAAAATAATTTATTTCTAATATTTTAGCACCTAATTGTATGCTGTAAAATGGACAATTTATAAGTTATTGAAATAATCAGAACTTATTGATTACTGGAATGTCATTGTCAATATTAAAATAAATACAGAGCAATTCCCAAGCATAATCATTTGAATATAAAATTATATCAAGGCCTTTTTGCATATTGTCAGAAGATTATATTGTATAGAATTTTTCACAAAATGCAGTGTCATATAACTGATTGATCTGTTTTTGTGTGGTGCTGACATATATCGTCTTTTTATTGAAGAGTAATACAATATTGTTGGGGGGATATAAAAAGATATCAAACATTGTTAAGAAATCAGACAAGCTGTATACAAAATAAATACATCTGCAAAAATTGCGTTTTCAAGAAAATACTACAAAAATTGAAAGCAGATTGCTATAATAATTATGCACATTTTTTTTTTCATTATTTTGATAAAAATTTTTTTTACCCATTTACGAACCTATGATTTCAATAAAATCCAAAAAATATACTAAATTATTATTATCAGAATTATGTTACAAAAAGAAGTTTTTTTTTTTTCTTTTTTTCATGAATGTGGCTTTCACATGCATATTAAATATTACTGTGATAATATTACTGTAACAAACACTATTTTTTAGGTACATACAAAATAAAAAAGTTTAGTAGATAACTGTTAGACTTATTTTTCTATGTTTGATTATGTATATTACAATATTTACATTAGGTAAGTCCCAATATCACCATTTTTTTTTTTTTTCTTTCACCCTCTTATTATAAGAATATAGTTTCATATAGAAAACTAAGTCTTTATCATAACTACAAGAGCAAGTTTTACAGTTTCGTGAAATTCTTAAGAAAAATGTACCGCAACTAATACTCAGAAATATCAATCGTATTATATATAAATGTATTACAATGAGTTTTTATCTGGGTATGAACACAATTGCTATTCAAAGGTGGCAATAAGTGTGTAATGCTAGAAACAATATTTAACAAAATATTGTTACATTTTTTTTTCCTTACTTTATGTGCAATATGTGCATTAATGCAAACAAAATTTAACCTAGCCTAATTTGAATTATATTACAATTCTGTACGCGCGTCTTTGGTACACAAGCTCTCGTACAGAGTGAAATATATTCTTGGAAAATGAAAAATATAGCTACTTCAGGGGTATCTTTTGTACTGTCAAGAATAATATCGTATTCGAATTGCAAATGCTTAATTGTAAATATTAACCCCTTCTGCAGACTGAATGGAGAAAACTTACAAGGATGATGTCGCGACAGAATGATTTAGTTAATATGTGACAAAAATGATTTGCTGTCGCTTTATCACACGATCATAATATTAAACTCGTGTCTTAAGTGATATTTTAACATTGTTCAAAATTATTTTGCACAATTCATCACCGTACACAATCTCCAGGACCACGTTGTGTTACGCATTGTTTCTTCCTCTTCAATGTGTGTGGTCTTGAATTTGGACTGTGACTAGTGCTATTGTTATGACTACCATTACTGTGCAGATTATGCTTTATTTTATTTTGTCCACCTATATTATTATTTATTCCACGATAATTTCCTCTAGAACTGTGCTGATGATTTACTGTGAAGAATAATATTTTTATATAGTAAATAATTGTATATACCATGCATCATTATATTTTTACACATAACAAGTTCACATACAGTGAGTAGTTGTTTTGAAAGGTTTCTTCCATTGAGAATGATGATGAGGTTGTTGATTGTTAAATACATGCCGCTCTTTAACATTTTCCTCTGCTTTTCCACCTGTATTTGGTGAATTTCCACGACTACATTCTGAATCCTTCAAAATAAAAAACAGATCCTGGTCATATGTTAATCGCGAATGTATTATCATACTTTATATAATATAGGGAAAATATTATTTTTTACGATAAATTAACAAATTTACCGTGTCACTAGCTGGTGCTGAGAGAGTGGATGCATCAGATCCAGTTGAGCTAGACAGCGAGTCCACTTCACTCAGTGGTACTGGGAATGTTTCTTTAATCCATCTACGATACTCTATTACTTCATCTGTCACACGAATTATTCTTCCCAATATACTGTATGTACAATAAAGATAATTTTGTTTAAAAAATTATATGAAAACTTTTAATTTTTCACAAACAAAAAAAAAACTGTAATGCAGAGTTATATATAAAACTTCTACTATGATCTAATTCAACCTTACCTTACTTTATTTGCATCATTAACTAGAATATTTAAAGGACTGACTGCCTGAGAAAGAACGTAATATGCCCAATCGAATGCATCCTTTACATACAGAGCACCATAACTACTACGGCCTATATCATTACCAGGTGTAAGTGGATCTTCTATGCATAACAAAGAAGGTCGATGTCCATCTATCATATCTCTTTGAACCTATAATTTATTAAATATTTAAAAATATTTCCACAAAGGCAATATCATAAAGTACATATGTAAACAATAAATAAATAATCAATAAGCAAAAATATTTGTTGATGATGAGTTATTTGAGATTTAATTTCTGTTGATATAATATACTACTTTTTATTGATAAGTAGTATTGCTATTGGAGTAGAAGCATCATCAATATACATTACCTCTTCTTTAGATATGTAAGTACCACCATCTTTTACTCGAATGCCTGTTTTTACATAATTGAATTTCCTACCATAGAGTTCCAAAAATTCAATCAGCAATACTCCCAGATTAGCATTTGAGCAATAAGCATTTTGTCTAGGATGTAACTAAAAAAGTATTCAGTTCTTTATAGTATACATTCTTCATTATATATTCCCTTAAATTCATTACACAAGTAATGAATTATACAAGCGATGAATTTATTTAATATAATATACAAAATGATTTTATATAATATACAAAAAGTTACTTAGTTTACAAAAACTTACTTGCAGAAAACTGATGGTCATAAGTATTAAACTGTATGAAGAAATGCCACCAGTAAATACTTCATTAAGATCTCTTTGTAATAAAAACTGTTTCAGTACCATAACAAGCTTTTCTAGTACAGGAAACCGTCTTTTAAAAGAGTTTATCAATTCTGCTGATTTTACACCATTATTCATGTTAAAACTAATGTCTACTTTAATTTCTGTTTCTTTATCAGTAAGTTTGACAATTGGAACACTGGCCTTATCCAAAACTTTTATAGAAGATGGTTCAGCAATATTTTGATCTAATAAAGCACGTTCCAATGTACGTAATGGAAGATTTGTCCACATTCCAATTACAACTAAATCTATGTCACTGTAAAAATTATTGTTTTTAAACAAATTATGATTATTGCCAATATATTACAAAGAAGAAAAAACATATACAATGGTATTCAATATATATTTATGTATATTTTAATTCAAATGATAAATGCAAAAGAAATAAAGAAAATTTTATATTTTCATAATTAATAGATCAAAGGAGATCAATTATAAAAATTCTATTATATTACATACCTAGTGGGTAAATATAGACCTGTACGAAAACTTCCAAATACTTCAACTTTCGAATCTGGCCAAAGATCATATATTACTTGTTCTATACGTTTAACCACTCGCATTCTTAAACTATGTTCTTCATTGGATGGACACATATATGAAAAGAAATCTTCTATTTCTTCGTGTAACCTAAGTAAGAAAATATCATTTGCATATTTTATGCAATGCTAAAGTAAAATTCATTCTTTTTGCTTTATTTTTTATAATTATAAAAACATTATTTTTTATAACTATTTTATCATAAAAATGATATATTTAGTACAATATCAATATTTTTTTATATATTTGTTTCAGATATAACAATATATTTGTTTTTGTGTCTTGTTATCATTAATATCATAAAAAATCAATTAGAATCATAAAAAAATTCAAAGCACATTATCCTTTTATGAATGTAATATCTTTAAATATTTATATATAATGCAACATGCAATATTCTTTATATATATATATACACACACACACACATATGTATATATATATTCATGTTTCAAATTATATATTATATATTAATTTTTTACTTATATCATCACTTGTTAATATACAAGTACAAATGTCAGATATTGAAATATCAATATTTTATATATATATATATATATATATATATATATATATATATATCACTTTTCCATTGTATGAGAGCATAAAAATTGTTTAGCAAAATTTTTGCAAAAAATAATTTAGTAATAATTCCCTGGTTAAATAAATAATCATGTCAAAAATAGTAATGAATAATAATGGGCAAAAAAAAAGAATATTAAGCTTTAGACAAGTCTATGTCACTCAAGAAGTATTTTGACTGATCATTAATTCCAGATTTCATAAATATTCTATTATGTAACTATATATCCTACAAGAGGCAGCAGCATGGTCTACAACTTATTACTAACTAATTCTTTTTTATTCTAATAAATAAACAGTAAAGTATATCATTTGTTCTCGAAGTAGGAAATCGATCGATCGTTCGTCGTACCTCTCCAGTCATACTGCGATTTTTTCAGGAGGGTTGGAATAATTTTGCAATATTGGGCCAGTAAAGTAGAATGGCAATGTACCTAACCTTATAATGCCCATATGGACAAAGCGTATATCCCCGTATATGGATATCGTAGAAATAACATAATGAACAAGGGTTAGAAAGGTGATGGAGTGCTCACCCAATAACTCCTTTAGAATAATGTTTATTAGGCACACGCCACGGGCATCCACCGTATTCTCCGACCAAGGCATCATAATTGTAGTTCATGCCGTAGGTACTAGCACGATTATCACCTTTCCTACGTGATGGGTTATAATAACTATTGCAAGTATTTTGCTGACCACGATCTCCCGTACGATTATTCACCGAGTCGAAAGCTATAAAATCCTGCTGCATTTTAACGCCCATCACATTCGACGACGAATCGTTCTTCAGGGTTAAGATATCGAGACCTTTCTCAGCTTCCCAAATGTGTAACCATAAGTCCTTAGCAGGGCCGAACTGCTCCGGTTGATACCAACCGATAGTCGGATCCATTAAACAGTTATGGATTCCGTATCCGGCGATTAATCGTTTTCGCACACTACACTACGATTCCAATCTTAAGTCAACTTTAATTGAAAAATTATCTGCTTTATTGTAACCTGCGAACACTACGAAATTCATACATACAGCCGATGAACGCAAACAAACTACGGAGAGGTTCATGTCGATGTACTGCTTTGAGAATGGGAGTAGTCCGAGAGCCATAATATCAGATGGCGCTCAATTCAAAAAACTCTTCATCATTTTGCACTTTTTTTTTGACACTATTAATCTATTCCACCATACATCATATTTTTACTTCTAATTATATGTTTTTAATCATCGAATTTACATAAGAAATCTGAATACAAATGTGATTGGAAAAAATATCTTTCGAAAATATCTCATCGAGTTTCCTTTACATCGTAAATCTTTCCAGTTCAAATTTATCTTCGTAATATAATATTGCCGTTAAGCTTTAAAAGAAAAAGAAAAAAAAGAAAGAAAAAAGAAAAAAAAAGCAAAATTCGATACGTGCGAACTTTTTTATGAGAAAACATTTTCTATAATTTTATTGTGCTAAAAAAATATGTGTCAAATATGGACAATTGATTTTGTCTAATTTCTTAATTGATGACGTTGGGTCAGGGTTGTCAATAAATCATTGTCATGTCCCAGAATAAAAGGGTATGTAATATAGCAAAGGAATTTTGGAGAAAAGTATTCTATTCTAAAAATGACTTTTTTTAAGCTTATTTATAATTGAGAATGCAACGATTAAATAAAAGTTTTCCCTTTCTGCTTGATCTACTTTCAACGAATCTACCTGAAATGGAGGGTTGTAAAACGTTCTATTTCCCTAGTGCTTATGAGAATCTCGAATTTCTAACACTCTCGAACGATATATAAAACAGAGTGTTCTCACCATTTTTAGACGATGGAAAAATTGTGGAAGAATAGAACGTTCGATCTGCCTCAACGGAATTTTCTCGTACTATGAAGACTTCAAACGAACATGCGAATCGTCAACCTCTTTTCCTTTGGATCCTTTTTATAAGAAGGATTTTAAATGAACTCTTAGATATTATGTTACTCTGATATTAGAATTTCCGAAGGCAGGTGATATATATTCGCAGATTATAATCATTTAATATCAGAGTTATCTAGACGAAGAAATTTAATCTTAGAATAAAAACATATAAGATAGGAAAAATAATAGGCAATTATATTAAGAAAGTATTTTGTCAATAAATTACTAGATGTCGCTACTAGCAAAATGAATTATTTTTATTTTTAATTATTTCTCTCTTTTATTCTCGTTTATATTCTAATTATACGTAGTATTACTTTTTTTACTTATGATAATCAAGTTTAATTTTTTTGGATGATACATATGTAAAGTGTACGTCTCACGAAGTCTAAGAAAAATGTCAATGGCCTTCTTTGTTATGGGGCTCTATAAAAACATTTTATTTACATATGTATCAGTCTCTTTATTTCTATTTACTATGCCATATGCAAATAATTTTCTATATCTGTCTAAACTATTTATTATCTATGGTAGGTCGTAGACAACAGTTACGTTCGATGGACGAATAAAATGTAATAATTAGAGAGAACTAGAAGGAACGCGGTCGACCATGTGTGAATACGAGTTTTACCATTCGTAGCATAATTTAATATGGCGGCTTTGGCAATACTGCTGTTGGGACCAAATGACCACGCGTCTCGTTGAATTGTCGTGCCTTGAACTACGTTCGTCCGAAGTGCCTTTTTCTTTTCGTGATTTTTTATGCTTTTCGTTACTTTAGAGTATACATATATTTAATTGGTAGAATTTTAAGAGATATCCCCGTGGTGTTCGTGTTCCTCGATAATTGTTCCTGTGAAAAAGAGAAAACGGTAAGTATATGTATATCTCTGACATAGGAAAGAATGGTGTTGCATAGTCGTTTCATGGATTGTCACGGGTGAATCACACCTCCTTGAGCTCGTACGCGCATAAACGAAGTTTAATTGATATTAAGAGGGGACAATTATCAAGGATCTGGAACTGTGAGCAGCTTCAACCGCCTCTCCGACAGTTCGCCGTTTGCCGACTACCGTAACGTGGATATTTACTAGCTTTCAAAATTTCTATTTTTATCCCTTGTGTTCCCGGTTAATCTACGTTGTTTCCGTTTCATCTCCAGCGTGTCTATGTAGTGATATTTTACGATAATACATTGTGTTATTTCATTCGTCAATAAGAATAAGATTTAGGATTATTTTATTTTTATCATTTTAGTTTCTTTTTTTATCATTTCAAACTTTTATCTTAGTGCGCGATTATATTTTGAGATTTGACTGAAAAATTAGATAAACAGTCGTTGAAGCAGTGTTCTTCTTTTTTTTTTTTTACTTTTTTAGATCTATCATTAATTCTTATTTCAAAATTAGATATCAATGATATTAATTTTTTAAGAGCAAACGTTATCCGTTGTTGGAGATGTGATGGAGTTTATTACATAATTATATATGCGCTAGATTGTGACATTGATATGCTTTTGTAATAGATTTTGAGATAACTATGTCAAATTGACACTGTGGATTAAAAAAGTTTTATGATATCAATGTGATCATGATTCCAAATAGATCGTCTAATAGTGCACAGAGTAATATGACAACGAGCACTCAATTTGTGTTATATTTACATAAAACAAGAAGAACTGATGTATCTTTTTTTAACTCTTATTACTTTTTCAATATGACACTTGGTCGTGTTTTTAAGGGTGAGTCGCTCGTTATTGTCTTGTTTTTTATCCAAGAGCAAACATAGTTTAGAAATATGCTAATATCTAGATAGCTAATACTTAGATAGCAGTAATATTATGCTAGGCAGAATATATCGCATATGGATGTTACGTCAATAATAGAAATAGAACATTTACTGAATATCTATTTTACTTTTTTTTTAGGTAAGGGACAATCTAAAGGGCAAGCAAGAATGCCTGCGGAGATGGACATACGCGTCAAAGTTATATATAATGGGTAATGCGCAATTTTGTATTATAACATGCTGTAACAGAATAAATCTAGCTTATGCTAGGTTTTATTTATTGCTATCAATACCCGATATTGCTATCCTGTATTTATTTTTTTTTCTCCGAAGAACGGTCTTTTTTTATTACTACCATTAATAAGTATCTTTGTTATGGTTTTTTCAAAGGGTCATAAGACGTTTCGTCGGTTAATTTGAAACAACTTGTGTTCTGATATGAAATATTGAAATTCCACCTTTTTCATTATTACTTCATACGTCTAATCACATATCAAAACATTTAATTAAAATATGATATCACTCATCTTAGATGAATAAACCAAAATTGTTATGTAACACGAACAGGGCGTAAGAGGATATCGGACCTTAAATTAAAAATTGAAGAGAAGTTAATTTCGATCGAAGAGTTATTCGTTATCGTTCATTTTCGCTTTGCAAACGTTAATGCTTGGTCGTAATGGTTGTTCAATGATAATTATCCACTCGGCGTTGCCAAGTTGATTCAACGCGCGAGTCTTGTACAGCGTGGCAAATCTATGTAGCGCTAATAGCACGTCCTGGATTTGCTCTCACATGGCTGCGGTATTATCGCTTAACGGAAGAGAGTATGTATGAGAGATATTGTCATTTCTTTTTTTGGCACGGTTATTGGTAAAACAGAAAATACAAAAAAAGAAAACGCGACAAGCGCTTTTTCATCGATCAATGTATCGTACATGCATTGACGTTAATTCACTCGTTCACATCGAAACATTGATAGCAGTTAGAAATAAAAGGACCAAATATTTTATACCTATTCGAAAATGCAGAAGCAGTTTGAAATCTACTTTACGAGAACCTATTTCAGATGCGATTTCTCGCGATAAATATTATCAGGTTTTTTATTTAATCGTTCGAACGCTATATTTCTCTCGTGCTAATATCGGAGAAACGAGGAACGTACATTTATCTTCGTGACATATTAAACATATTAAACGATAGAAAGAGTATACGCGCGTTCGATGATGAATCGTTCATCCGTTACGCTTTGTCTTTTTTGGTTTAGTAGATGGTTACGTTTGAAAGGTGAGGCGCGCGGAAATGAAAGCACCAATCGGAGAGGATGTTGCGGGATTTGTAAAGAAGCTAAGCGATGATTACAAAGAAAGAGAGGAGAGGGTGGAAGGGGAGGGAGGGGGGAGGTATGGGTGTTCGTTGGTAAGGGACAATAGATTTCGACGATTGGTTAGAACGATAAATGAAAATGGATGGGAGGAACATAGAGAGATCCCCGTACGTCGATGGACGTATTTACGATTATGTGTTTAGAATTCGAAAAATATTTTTTTTTTATCCGACATTTCGTATAAGAGCCCAATTTTATATCAGGGAGGTCCAAATTACATACGTGACGGCCGGGATCTCGGTGGATACGTTGCGGGAGGAGATGAGAGCGATATGCGGGTTCGGTGGCGCAGGGCCAGGTTCAGGGCCGGACCAACAATTCACCATGAAGTGGGTCGATGACGAGGGGGATCCTTGCAGAATCGCGTCGCAGGAAGAATTAGACGAAGCGCTGCGACTGTACGAACTAGAAAAGGACACGGAAATAACGATACACGGTCAGTATCATCAGCTCTGTCTCTTAATATCTTCATCGATGAGATGACGCGGATTATTTAATTGTTTATCTTCATTGAAAATTATGCAACGGAAAGAGAGAAAATAGAAACGAACGAATCGAACGAGTATATATGAGAACGATATGAGAACAATATGATTTATCTCTCTCTCTCTCTCGCGCGCGTGTCGGCGAAATACTCGAAATGAAGTTTGCCACGAAGCACCTACTAGTCGCTCCTTCTATTCGGGAAATATATGTATATATGTATATCATTATTAAAAAAGGGAATATATAGGTGGTGTAGGTACTCTTGCTTTTAATGGGTTTCGCGCGTTTATTTCGTCAGCGTGGAAAATAAATGACTCAAACTTTCGAATTATTTTCTCCCATATTTTCGACCAATATTCGACTACCATTTTTCTTTTGAAACGACTGCATTTCTTTTTCCCTCTCTCTGTTTTTTTTTCTCTTTCGAAGAAATTATATTACCTAACTAACCGAGTATCTAAGTACATAAATAAATCGACGATGTTCTGTTTCTTCTTTTTTTCTTTTATCGAGCCTACTCGAAATCGTCAAATTTGCGAAAGTTTAATTACGATAGCTTTTCTCGATCGATAGATCTCTCGATCTAATGAGGTCGAGGTCGATAATTTTTTCTTATCTTTTTCAAAGAACAGTATAGAGTACTTGCTTTCAATGGAATTTAAATGCATTCTTGTCAGCGTAAGTATAGGTCAGCACACTTTGCTCAGTTGTTCGATGTGTCGCGTAAATGTAGGATCGTCTAACTAGAGAACCTAACACCTCGTTGTCACGCGTGTTTCGCTAAGAGAAATGCATTAGAACGTTAAACAATGTTTACGCGTGTTTAAACGGCGTTTAAGTCAAGCTTGTCGAAGTGTAAAAGCAGGCTTCATGGAATTATTTGAGAAAACATTTTGCTTACGTTATTGCAAAAAGCGATAATGTCCTTTCCTATTAAAGATTCGATCTTTAAATACTTAATATCATTAGGATATTAATCGACTTAGATTTGAAAGTTTATGAGCATGTAGGTCGAATAATAAAGTATTATGGATTAAATATTCAAACCAAACAATTTTGAAAATAGTAATTGGGGTAACACCTTTTCAAGCATTCTTCTAACGTTCTATTCTATGCGAGTACGTAGTACTTCCACGAACGAGGAGTCCCAAATGTAGGTATTAATACCTATCCCTATTGTCTTACCGTGTCTAAAAGGACAAAGGAGATATCGAACAGTCACGATTTGAATCACTACTTTTAGTAGAGATACCTTCTATACTTGGATCAAAGAACCCGGTTACCAACGTAGAGAATTCGACGTCCCTAAATTGTTCAAAATAGCATGTTAATCGGTTTATGTACGAATTACAAAAGTCTGAAAATACTTCTTCCAACTAGAGTGTGTCGAATTAGCAAAGAACGAATTTCAAAAATCAATTTACCTGAATTGATACAGAAACTAATTCATCACGTTGTAGGAATAATTTAAAGCACTCGAATTATTTTCGCAAAGTTAGAGTTGCGATATAGCAGCTTTGATCCCTGTAACATGAATCTTTCGGTAAGATTTAGGTGAGTGAGAAGAAGGTGTCCTAGGAGCGCAGCATCCTGCGCAGAGATTCTTTGGTGTCCTGTCAGCTTCTCACCCTCTCTTACTCCACACCCGTGGTCACGACAGGCGTGTTTCTTGATAGTCGAGCAAAAGAAAGGAGCTAGGAAGAGGGTATAGAGCTAGGAAGAGTACTTTCCTTCTAGTTTTGTGTTCGGTCTTCTTACGTTGCTCGTTGTCCTGTTTCTCCTTGCCTCGTCAAACTTGGCCAGTGTTAGCAAAACGGCGTAGGGAAAGAAGCAAAGGTACTGGCAAAGGGGTAGGACGGTTCGCGTTAAACCTAAAGAGGGTGTAGATATAGGAGAAAGAGGAAGAGGAGGAGGAGGAGGAGAAGGAGGAGTAGTTGGAGAAGGTGGTGGAGGTGGAGGAGAGAAACGAGGGAGCGCCCACCACCGACGTCCTCGAGTTTGCGCGTTTTGCTTCGGTCGGTAGCGCGCGCCGAGCGACGCTGCCAGTTAACGCATCCTGCCGTGGCAGTCGATATCCTCGTACGGACCGATCAGCAAGGCGACGATCATCGTTAGAGTTCAGACAGAGAAGAGGAGTGACGAGAAGAGTCACCGTGAATCTTTATGTATCGCGAAGGATTCGTCTGATAAGGAAAAAGAAGAGGAAGAAAAGGCGAAGGTAGAACGAACGGAATAATCATTGTTTTTTTTCCTGTCGACGACTTGTCCGTTTGTAATTCCATCGTCTACTGATTCTGTGCGTTCGGTAGGTGTCTAAAGAAGACAGGAAGGAAGGAAGTTGAAAGAGAGAGGTCGCAAAAGAGGCGGTAAACGTGCATCGATCGAGGCAGCGATTCGTCGCTCGCTCATCCGGATTCTTGTGAAAGAGAGAGAAGGGAAGAGCGAGAGAAAGTGCGAGACGCATCGAAAGGGAGGGGAAGACAGAGAGGGAGAGGGAGGGAGAGAGAGAGTGAGAGAGAAAGAAAGAGAGAGAGAGAGAGAGAGAGAGAGAAAGAGGAAGAGTAGAGAGGGAGTTTGGCGTTGCCAGCGGAAAGAGGCAAGGCAGGATAGAGGAAGGTCACGCGCCGGCACGGCTGGAGTCGGTGCGAAATGGCTTGGGGCTACTGGAGCGCGACTTCCGTCAGCGATCGAAGTCGGTCGCCGCGTCGAGAAAAGGACAAACAACAGCAGCAGCAGCAACAACAGCAACATCAAACGTTGCATCAACAGCAGCAACAGCAACAATACCAGGAAGTGCCGCAGGGTGGCTACGGGGTTCAGCAGTTGCAGGCCGAGTCTGCCCCTATTGGCAGCGGAGGCTTAGCACCGGAGGAACCACCCCGTGGCACGATGATCCAGGCTGGTTCCTTCTACTCGTATACCGCAGCAACAACGGCAGCCGCAGCCGCAGCCGCAGCCGCAGCTGCGGCTGGACGTCGAATCGGTGCTCCGGTCGAAGGTCCTTCCTCTTCCTCCTCGAGCGGCATACAAATTTTACCTAGAGAACGACACGTCGTCAAACCTCCACCGGTTGGCAATTATCCACCTTCGCCTGGTAGCGACTCCGGAGATTACGAGCAAACACCGCTCGGTGGTGGTATCGGCGGTTCTCGAGCAACCGAGTGCTCGCCACCGCCCCTACCTCTTGCAGCCAGTCCACACGGCATTGCCGCTGCTGGTCTCGGTCCTGGTGCCGACATCCTGGCACAACCCTGCTCCTCCTCCAGGATGAAACTACTCGCCGACGAGACGGCCGAGGAATTCTCGGACGTCGACTCAGCTGGTCCTGAGATTATCTACGCGAGCAATGGCCGTGGTATCGGGACCACTGGCTGCCTATTGCACGGTCCCTGCGCTGCTAATCCACCGCCGGAACCCGCGCCTCCTATACCCCCCCTCCTGGATGAACACACCTCGGCACCCTCGCACATTTGGTTCAACGAAATCACCTGGGGTAGGTCTTTCTACGACTCGTCTTTTTTTCTTGTTCTTATTCTCATTCTTATTTATCTTCTCTCTTACCCCTTCTCTCACCGAGCTCGTATTCAACGTTACGTGGAAGTTATTTATCGATTGGACAACTCTCATGTCCCTCGCTTGGAATTCTCCTAACCAAGTTTCTTTCCCCGTTGTACTACTCATCAGAGAACACGCTGTCTTTCTTCGCGGTGTCCCGGTCTAACGAACCTAGTGTGTACCTAATGCGAACCTTTATAAACATGCAACTTTGCGCAACCACTGAGGCGCCACCACCCTCTTTCTATATCTAGGGGACAACCTACCTACCAATACTCTCAGCCTTTTCTCCTTCTATTTTAGCCCTTTGTCGTGCGATACCAATCGATTTCGTACGACCAAACGCGTTATATTTTAATTATTACTTTTTCTCACTCTTCTCTCGAGAATACGATTAAACGAAATTGAATTTTATCTAAACTTTGATTCGTGTTAGACTTGTGAAAACAAGAGAGAGAAATTAATCTATATATTTTTTCATACGTTACCGACTGGCATGTTTCATATTTTTATAATCTCGATGCAAAAGTTTGCAGCATTCTAAAGATTTTAAACGAATTGCCAATAGAATTACGATCGTGTTATTCTAATCACAAATTTTCAGACGATTATATATTTGAGGAGAGAATCTATAGATTGCATCAAACTTTTGTTCACAAGGCTATATGAATATAAATCTTATAGATTATGCTTGTGGAAAGTTAAAGTATTGAAAAGAACACCCACGGAATTTTAATATCTATTGTACATCATAAATATATATATATACCGAGTGTGAATATTAATGAGAATTGAAGATAAGGTAAGTGTTTCAAGGGTTTATGAATCAAGCCGACGTTTTAATATTTTTTTAGGAAAAAAAAAGAAACAAAAATTGGAATTCTCTTGCCATCTGCGAACGAGTCATTCGAGTTAACGCACGAAACGTTAAGAGTTAATCACGTTGGCAATGCTTTCGACGTCGTCAAAAAGTAATTCGGTTTTGGTCTTTGATGCGCCGGTGCTTCCTACGAGGCCATCGTAGGACCATTTTCAAAGCTCGTTTATCACTTCGCGGCACGCTCAAAGAGACGCGAATTTATGCGAGCAATCGCGAAGCTAATGCTTGCTCGTTAAAGTTCACGTTTTTTCTTTTTTTTCTCTCTCTTTTTTCTTTCTCTTTTTTCCTCTCTCTTTCTCTATCTCTCTCATTCGAACGGAATGGTCTACTCGTTTTTTTTTTCTTCATCGACATACTACTTTAAAACAGCAGGCTTTAGATAATATCATTTCGATGATTTATCATTCGAAGGAACAAATTTATTCGTGATTTAGTAAATTAAATCGATACTTTGTTCCTGTAAATACATGTGATCTAATTTTTGCATTATTTCTACTATTATGATTTTTTCTTTAATGAGATTGGTTTGATATTATTTTTTTTCCAAATTTCTAAAAATATGAATAATAAAGCGTTGAAATGAACAAAATTTAGCAGTTATATGTCGAAAGTATGACATCGATTTTTTCAATCATTTATGATTATTTTTTCAGTGCGAATAATTTTTTGATATCTTACTTTAGAATGTTACTTATTTCTTTTTTCAGAGTACAGTTTTATGTATCTATGAAATTAACTAGAATTAACGTGCGAGAATTTTTTTATTTTTTCTAAAGTACACATTCATTTCATACGAACAGGTGAAAGAAAATGAAAAAAAAAAAAAAATATTTGAAGCTTTTGGACATATGTAAAACAATAGAAAAAAAACTTTGAAAGGTGTCTAACTCATAACCTTTGACTTTCTACAAATTTTGTTTTATATATATACATATATATATGTATATTATATATATTTTATATATATAGACACACACATAGCAACGGACTATTTAAAGTGTTATGTATAAACCCTCTTTCTCTCCCCCTCTCTCTCTTTGTGTGTGTATATTTCGTGATCTTTCTCAACCATTGTCACGTCTAGACAGCATACGATATTTGAACTAAAATTCCCGACAAGTCTTGCGAGTCCATTTTCGTTGAACAGTCATACTGACGCTGACTCAAAGGTTTTTGACGTTTTTAGAGCGCATAGGGGAGGAAAAACTTTGTTCTACAGAGAGCTTCCACCATCTTTTCCGCGGTTACCGTGAAGATTAAAGCAGCCTGTTCTCTTTCTTTCTTTCTTTCTCTCTCTCCCTCTATCTCTCTCTTTCTCTCTCCATTTGTGCGGACGAATAAGTATAATATTTCTGCTTCAATCGATCTCCCACAAGTTGTTCAACGTAGTACCACCACGTAGTTGATCGCGTAATCGTTCAGACGCTTTAGCGTTTCCTCGGTCCTCTTCTTGTGCATCGTAAAGAAAAGTGGAACTTTACAGTGTCGTTTGAACGGCACTTCGAGTTACGTCCTTCTCTCTAACCCTTGTCTACGATACCTCTACCTATCTATCTACCTACCTACCAACCGATCAACCAACCAACCAACCAACCAATCAACCAGCAGACCAACTAACCAACCACCTTCCTACCTGCCTTCCTATCTACCTATCTACCTACCTACCTACCTATCTACCTATCTACTACCTACCTACCTACCTATCTATCTACCTACCTACCTACCTCCTATGTACATATCTCTTGAACTTACGGAACGTAAAAGCTTTTTCGAATCGTGTCACGTTTGCTCTACTCTTCTCTTCGCGCAATAAAAAACAATAGCGCGTTGGTACATGTTTCTGGCTTTGACTAAATTAACTACAAAATTGATCAAATCCTTTTTTTTTTCTTTTTCCTTTTTTTTGTAATTTCTTTTCTCTACTTTTTTATCTTCTTATTTGTTTTCTTTTTAGTTTAATTTTAATTTTTATTTATCAATTTTTTTATTTCTTTACTTTTTCTTTTTTTGAAAACCCGCACTAAAAACGATAGCGTTGGTACACGTTTTTAGCTTGAAATAAATTAACTAAGGAACATCAATTTTTTTTCTTTCTTTTTTTATACGTAATTTCTTTACTTTTGTCTCGTTCTTTTTTATTCTTGTTTTCTTCTCAAGAGCTTAACCAACATATTCACGTAATCTTTTCAAATGATAATACCGTACTTATACCGCCCAGCGATGTTCTTTATAAAGATTTAATTGCTCTGCTTCCGCACTCTCGAGCACGCAAAGGAAGAAGGCCGATAGCGACGACAACGTGTATACCACACCTTTCTCGTCTATACGTATCTACGTCCGTCTCTCTTCTTCCTATTCGTGTTCTATTGCAATGGTCGAGAACAACGACAGACCTAGGGATATACGTTCGTGTGTCCTAAATTGGTGAAACGATCGCGACGAAATTCGATAGGGTAGATAGATGAGAAGAAACTCCTTCTCCTTATCGCTTTTTCTCTGGCCTCCTTTGTGTATTAATTTTGTAAGTGTGTGAGAAAGATAGATAGATAGATAGATAGATAGATAGATAGATAGATAGAAAGACAGAAAGAGAGAGAGAGAGAGAGAGAGAGAGAACCAGTAGATGCGCTAGTAAATAATTTATACGAAGTTATCTAGCAAGAAAATAGTTGAATGTAATGAGAAGAGGAAAAATACAAACCCCTGGTAAAAAGTTTTCGATCAGAAATTAACTAAAAATAAACACACACATTTATGCTTTATAATTATCAAATATTATTATTTATTGTTGAAATATGTTAATGGGAAAGTAAATGTGGATTTATAATATAACATGAGTAAGAACAAAATACAATAGAAATTGTTGTATATTATTGAAACAATGAAATGACTTGAATGAGCCCGAATTTAAATCAAGTAGACAACTTATGGGAAAAATATAATTTCTTTGATATGCCAGTCATTATCATACGAGGAAACATAACAAAATATTCTTGAAATGTTATTTCTTTTGTAAATTAACAAATTAGATCGATTACTTTTTCCCCGGATTTCTATTGATCAAAAGCTTTTTTCCAGACAACATTCTTTTTTTTTGTTTCCTTTTGATAATAAATAGGAATTTTTGTTTTTTATCATTTTATACTACAAAACCTTTTTTTTATTACTTTTCCATTAATTTCTCAACAATAAATAATAATATACAATCATGAAAGATAAAACGTAAATCTATGTGTTTTTAGTTAATTTTCTATTAATTTGTGTCTGATCGAAAACTTTTTGTCAGGGGTTGTAGGAGAAGGAGAAGGAGGAGAAGGAGGAAGTGGTGGTAATGGTGGTGATGGTGGTGGTGGTGGTGGTGGTGGTGGTGGTGGTGGTGGCGACTAAGGTAAGTTATAGATATTGCCTTTGACGTCATCTGTTTGAAAAATTACGTCGAGTAACAGCTGTGTATGGCGGATAAATTTGGGAAAAAAGTCATAGGTACGAAACGGCTTTTAATAAGGAAAAGAAAATAAACTATGTTCGTGTGGGTATAGTCATGATCGAGATCTATGTACGTATTTATTTCAAACTGATTGCGATGGTCGTGATTAAAATTCCGACGTATATTATCGTTGAGTGAGAAAAATCATAGTTGCATATTGCAATCTCGAGTTCGTACATATGTATATATGTATATGCATGTACGTATGTATATTTATGTCGTTCTGTTTGACATATACGATTTTTTCCTAGTGACGTAATCATTCGCGTCTCATCTGTATTTGGTCATACACGTGGGTGAGTGTTCCTCATATTTCTCTCATCTAGATTTATATATACGTTTAAATCGCTTGTTTCGTGCTTACGAGGTTTACGCAATAATGAACATTTTTCTTTGAAATTTTTAATAATCCTTGGTACATCCATACCTTGCGTATTTTTCTGTTTTATCTTTTAATTAAAAATGAAAGCGTACGGTGTGCTAACATAAATAAGAATGTTGTGCAAAACAGTCGGTGTTCAAAGAGGAGATTACTATTTACAATTTTACAAGATAATACGATTTCAATTTGTTTTTTGTAATCCACCTTTTTGGACGTATAAATATAATGCAACTTATTACATTCATCATTTTGAATATAATGCAAAACAGAGAGAAGGAAAAGAACGAGCACTTGAAAAATACAAGATGAATAAATCTTTGTATTTCCATTCAATAAAACTTCTTAACCAGGCTTTGTAACTTAGATTATACAGAAAGTACATTTAATAAATAACATATATAAATATGAGAACGTGTTTCTCAGCTTGTTTGTTTTGATAACTCTTTTCTCGTTGAAAATATCAAGAAAACACTTTGACTCAACGAGCACGCAAATACATACGAGGGAAGATGATCGAGAGATAAACGAGACTGATGCTTTCACATACAGTGTATCTCTTTGAATGTTATTACAATGAGTTTTATCATCGTACGCATCGATGTACTGGTTCGTAATCAGCTGTTACCGGTCTTTATCTTATCTTACACGCTGCAAATCGCGATTCTCGTGTTAGAGAAATTAGAGAAAGAGAGAGAGAGGGAGGGAGAGTGAGTGAGTGAGTGAGTGAGCGAGCGAGTGAGTGAGATAGAGAAAGAGATAATCTTATCATGTCGCCTAACCGGTCGGTTCGCGACTCAAGTGTCGTTACCTTCTTCGTCGATTTCAGTTTCTAATCGAGAGCTCGAGATCGCGCGAGATCGTTCTCTTCTCTTTTTCTCTCTCTCTTTCTTTCTCTCTCTTTTTTTCTTTCTCTCTTCCCATTTCTCTTTCACTCTCTCTCTCTCTCTCTTTTCTCTCTTTCTCTCTTTCTCTCTTCTCTCTCTCTCTTTTTTTTTCTCTCTTTAAACGCACCGATGTCGTATTCGCGTGTATCGTCTTCTTCCTCTTCTCGTATAGTACAAGGCAAAACAACACTTGACAAATTCTCTGACTCCTTTCGTAGGTACGACGAAGATAAACAAATTTGGAAGCGTTTATATCTCTTTTTTTCTTTTTAGAATTAAGTTTATATTATATCTATTTGTCCCGCAGTGTTTTCGTTAGTATTATAATTTATCTGTTTATCAATTTATTTATCTTGTTCTCTCGTGCTCTCTCCCCTCTCCCTCCCTCTCTCTCTCTCTCTCTCTTTCATATTAGACACGTGTATATGTATACATATTATATGTACATAGGTAACATACACGTAACCTCGATTTGTCGAGCAAACGCTATTAAGAGTATTTCAAAGTCATCCTCTCGTGCCTTCGTCATTGATCACTCTCGTAGTTTGCGCGCCATAACGCCGCCTGTGACACCGTTCTTTATTAAAGAGGACGTCGAGAGAGAAGTGCTCCAAATGGTCTTCCTCGTTCGCCTCTTCTCGATTGCGGAAGGTGGTGCATCATGCTTTTTCTTTCCTTCGAGTTTCTAGTCTACTTGTGTCTTTTTTCTTTTTTCTTTTTTCTTTTCTTCCCCCTCTCTCTTTTCCTATCTTTTTTAGGGGAAATTTTATCTTTTCTAAAGGAAATCAGCAATCATAAAGATCATCGTTCGAGTTTTATCTCGGTTTTATAAGAAAGTACTTTGTGCCCTAAACCTTTTTGTATTTTATTTTTTTCTCTCTGTCTCTTTCTCTGTCTCTCTGTCTCTCTCTCTCTCTCTATTTGATATTTATTTTATAATACACGTTGATTTTCTAATGTGTTTAACATATAAATTGGTGTTTTAGAAGAGAAGAAGAATATATTTGTTTCAAGATAGTAGACTTCACATAACAAAACTACTTTGTTAGCTTTGTTACGTTTTCTCCGTTTGCTATAACATCCAAGATATTTAACATATAAATTGATATTTTAGATATGATAGTATTTTTTATTTCTTTTTATTTTTTTCTTTCTTTTTTTTTCTTTCTCATGCATAGAGAGAAGAAAGTTACGCTGATTGTAATCACTTTGTCGATTTATCTTTTTATAACAATATTGATTTATTTTCCTTTTTTTTTTTTGCAGATTTTAATCGATTTTACAAACACTTTAAAATGTTCGAAGACTATTGATTAAATTAATACGATATGATTACACTTACGTGATACCTAATCTTGTTAGTGTCTTGCTAGAATAAAAATATAACCTTTATTAAACTCTGTTACGAGCTTACGGTGACAAAAATTCGAAACGATTTTCGATTTGGTTGTTGGTACGTATGTATACGTATATCTACGAGAAACGAATCATTGTGTTTTCAATTCGAGAGAGCTTAAAGCGACACTCAGCACCGATGATGTTACTTTAATTGCTCAACTCGACGCGACACGATGTCACGAGAAAAAAGACGCGTTCGTTTTTACTCGAATCGAATCCACTCGTCGCCAGTCGGTTCTCGATCGTTTTCTCTTTGACCCTTTTTATAGTTCGATATATGTACCAATATATGTATTATTTGCGAGTGAATCTAGATAACCAGGTTATTAAAATTTTAGTGATTAGAAACGTGATATATCTCATTAATTACGTTTAACGTCAAACCTAATTTCAATGTTCATTTAAATAATTAATATAATATACTATGAATTAATTAATATTATGAAAAGAAATAGATTATATTATTATGGGTATTGCAAAGGATTAAATTTATTATCAAAGTATATACTTGAAAAATATTGAAAGCTAGAAAATACTATAACTTGTATCTCTATAACCATATTTTATAACAAGTACTAAAAAGAAACCACGTAAACGATAAAACGCGACTCGTTAAAATTTCTCTTTTTCATGTTCTTAATCTCGAAGTTCACGATACGAAACGATCCGAACTTTAGTAATAGCTAATGCAATTTCTCTTGTTAAAGATTTATAGCCTTAACTTTATCCAAATGAATTTTACCTTTGGACAGTTTCACTGTTTAATATGTATGTATATACGTATACACATGTACTACTTACATGTACTTATGATCGTGAAATTATGGGGTTTTCGTGTTCTTTCCGTACAATTTTCATAGAACTCACGTACATATACATATACATTAACATTCCATTACTTTTTTTTACGGTGATAGCGAGTTCGTCGGTTTTTGTAACTGTAAAAGAGAGATAGAGAGAGAGCGAGTTAGAGAGAAACAAAAAAAAAAGAAACAAAACAAAAAAGAAGAGACAGATAGACAGAAACAGAGTATCGAGTTAGTAAACGAGCTTAACTTTTTTCAACGATCTGAGAGAGAGATTCCGATGCTTGTAACATTGTTATTTTCCGTTATGTGTTTGTAGAAAGTTTTGTGTCTACGGTTACTATATACACGAGCATAACGTACATACGTAAATGGTCGACAAAAAATGACCTTTTCTTCTCTCTCTCTCTCTCTCTCTCTCTCTCTCTCTCTCTCTCTCTCTCTCTCTCTCTCTCTCTCGTTCCCTTTTTCTCTCTCCTGTTTTGCCCGCTTAAAGTTCGAGGCTACCACCGCCTCCGAGAAGAGGTCTGCGCTTGAATAGTGTCGCTTCGCGAGTACGCCTCGCTTTGTTACATCTTCGACCGTGTATAAGATACTCTCTTCCTTTTAGCTTTCCCTGGTTTCCCTCAAACCTCCTCTACGCGTATCGAGTTTTATTACTCGTACGACGACCCCGATCTAACTTAACATTTTATTCCCTAAGATTCTTGGTCCGATTAGATGATGGAAAAACTCTGGACAAAGGTAATGTGAACTTAAATTCTTGCGATATAATATTTGTTACATATTTGTTGTTGTTGTTGTTTTTTTTTTCTTTTTTCTTTTCCTTTTACGTCTATACATATAGATATATTTTTCATTCGTTGCAAAAATATGTAATTTTATATTTCGAAAGTGCAATTTTTGCAATTAAGAATACATATGAATAGCTTATAAATAAAAATATATACGTATGAGTAAGAGACGAGATAAAAATAAAAAGTGCAATCGATCGCATAATCCTTTCTATTCGTATTAATTTTTAATTTTAGTTATATAGCAATAATGTTATTTTATTTTTACTTTGAAATGTGATATTATCCTTTTATGTAAAATTCATGAAAATCTTACGACCCTTCAAAAGCTCGTGTCCTATAGTTACTCATCATCACAGAGGGTTATAGAGAATATAGAAGTGGAACGAAACGTGAGTTAGACTCAACATATACTCATAGACGTATACATGCACGAACGACATATATATATATATATATATATATATATATATATATACACACACACACATACATACACAGAAAGAATGATAAACCATCTCTCTATTTCTAAATGGATTTTTACATACTCGTCATTTGATCAATTTATCGAAAATCTTCAAACGTATTAAATCTAAAATATCCAAGTTAATAGACGAATACGATTTATAATAGATTTGATTTTTTAACAAAGTCCACGCTAATGATCGCGTTACGAGATTGTTCTTAATTATTCGATTTTATTCTATCTATGAATGTGCATGTATCTACATAAACATGTGTGTGTGCATATGTCGAGATGAGATGAAGAAAGTGAAGTGCAGTTAAGTCGTATAAGAAATGTATAACTAATTGCAAACACACACATACACAGAGCATGAAATATCAAATATCTACGTTCCCTATACGAAGTTTGAAGTTATTATAACGGTTGATAATTTTCGTGACATAGGCATGGACACGTTAGCATCCCCTCGTTAGCAACGTCATCGACTTAACGCGAGTTCTATATTCGTGGCTTTATTAAACCCAGTGAGGACCGGTGTATTCCAGCTTAATAAATATACATGCATTCTTGATTCGTCCATCGACCGTGTCCGTGGAGCTCCAAGTCCAGCAGTTTGCTCCCCAACGACACTTAACCTTCTTTCTTCGCTATCTTTCTTTCTTTCTCGCAATTGTCTCTCTGACGTTAACGAACAAAAAACAAATGATTTATAAAAGACGAGCATCCGTGGAACAAAGTAAGCTCGATTGTACCTCCTATAACATGTATATAAATTTATATATATATATATATATGGGATGAATTCTTTCGTCGATTTATTTTAATCGTTTAGAATGCAAGAAAAATGAGAGATAGATAGAAAAAGAAGAGAGAGAGAGAGAGATTGGGAAAATACCTTTTCATTCAAAGTTACGTGAAACTAGTCGTGCGATATATTAAAACGCGTTTCTCTATAAAATACATTATTGCTTTTCAAATCGTTGAATCAGAACGCTCGGAAAACGAAAGAGAAAGAGAGAATGCAGTGAAGCAATTACGAATGTTTGCGACCGATAAAGAAAATCGCTATTCGAGCGAGACTAGGAAAAGATCTGTACTACATGTATGCTTGTGTACCTGAGTCTATTTGTAAGATATAGACATACGATTAGTATTACACACGTGTTATAATACAAAAGCACGAACTTGGATCGTTCATTACACTTCTTTATCCATTCTTTTTCTCTGTCTCCCTATTTCTCTTAAATCCTTGGAGACTCTTACCTCATTGATATTTACTATTATGGTATAGTATACCTAGCCAAGGTAAATATATGTATATATATATATATATGTGTGTATGTATATGCAGTAAATCCGAAGCACCGAATAAAATATGAGTCAAGGAACTCTGGAGAGTCGAAGGATCGAAATGAATGCTCTTTCAATCATGAAATTTTCAATTTCTTGTCTTTCCTAACTACACACAGGTATAATCTATTCGACAATTTACCCTCTTTTTCTCTCGTTCGTTTCGAGAATATTTAACAAATATGAATAAATATATTCATACGCCGTATGTATGTACATATATGTATGTATGTACGAAGGAAGTAAGAATGACGTTAAAGAATTTTCTTCGAGATTATTTAATTATACAAAAAATATATTTCAATCACGAATAAAACATACGAGATATAAAATACATGTATATACGTATGTATGTAAGTACATAAAAATTAAATGCGGTAACACGGAATCTTAATAATTTTGTAGGAACATAACGTTATCGTTCCTAGTTCAAATATTTTTCAATATTCTATTTACTTTTCTTCTTTATTATAGTTTCGTTACATATCTCATGTTTCACGAACTCTGTCAACATAATTTTTCTTCTTACATACATACTGTATGTATACGTAAAACTTATACGAAATACAATAATAAAAAAAAAGAAAGAAAAGAGAAGAAAAGGAAAAAAAAAGAAAAGAAAAGCAGTCATACATTTATATATATATATATATATATATATATAAAATATATATATATTTATATGTATATATTTATAAAACATATATCTATACATATATAAAAAAAGACAGAGGAAAAAAAAAGAAAAGAAAATAACGTACGTGATCCATATCTTCTGTTTCAGTTTTTCCAAATGTGCCGCCCGCCCCAGGAATGCCTTGTCAAGGAGAAGACAGTGAGTGTTTCGTTGCATTTAACGCCATCAGTATATAGTATATTATATCGATGCTCGTTGTTGTTTTATAGTAGTGTTGCTTTCGATCGTGTCTTGATACGTATACTAGCCAGCGAGTTGGTCGACGAACGACGGTAAAATGGATCGACCCCGGACACTTTGTGTGTATTCTCGGCAATATCCATCGATGGAAAATTTGTAAATCGATCCGAATGAATCGTGACAAATCGTAATCATTATCATTGTTATCATCATCATTATCATTGTCATCATCGTTTGTCGTATTGATTTCTTTTTTCGTTCACTATCATATACATACATGTGTATGTATCTATCTATTTATGTATATGTATGTATGTATGTTGTATGTATGTATGTATGTATGTATGTATGTATGTATGTATGTATGAATGTATGTATGTATGTGTATCCAAGTGATTTCACGAAAGAAAGATACTTTCAAGCACGTAGAATATTTAAAATTTCGCGGTTGCCCTACGACGAAAGACGAGATGTTTACAAATTTTCCGTCGTGCGTCTCATTGTCGTTCTTGTGTTTTGTTACGTACATATGTACATATATATCGCGTTTTCGTCCTCGTGAAGTAAGACTCCTATTAAACACGTGCGATTTCTAAACGAATTTACGAAAGCATGGAGCAGTTAAGTCTAATCCGATTCTTTCTTCAAGTTATTCAACACGGTTAGAAACATTTCTATCTATATATATAATATGTATATATATATATATGTGTTATATATACATGTGTGATAGAATTGATTTATATAAATATACATGTATATATATATGTATATATATATATATATATATATATATATATATATATTTATATATTTAAATGTAGCACGCGAAAGAGACCTGTGAAATGTAGAAGAAAAGATTGCTTGGAAGAATTATTGTCATTAAAGCCATTTTTATATTTTATCATTTCGTATTTATTTATTTATCAGAGAAGTAGCAAACACACAAATATATGCACTTACATATATATGTCTATAAATCGTCCACACGATCTTTTTTGCTGATTATTTATGTTGCCTTTTGCATTGTTATTACGTATTGTTATTGTCGTTGTTGTACTGTTGGTCGTCTTCGCACCATTCATTACGTTGTCATGCCATGCTCTCATTATATTTTCTTTTTCTTTTCTTCATTTCGATGTGCGCGGAATGAATGAATATCACAGGTATTCCAATCACCGTAAATCCTCTCACCCTAATACCACCCCCACATAAAATTCCTTCAGCCTTTTGTGACAATTATTTGGTTTCATTTTCCAAAGGAAGCATATACAGACGCGGAGCACGTAGGTGGAGGAAGCTGTACCGGGTGAATGGACATATATTTCAGGCGAAACGCTTCAATCGGGTAAGCATCAATATATCTATGTGTATATATATGTATATATATATACATATATATATAGAGATAGATGTTTTTCTTTTACAATAAAAATTTTTCATTATTATTTCGATATATATATTTTTTCTCTTTCATATACATACCGATCACCATCGAGCCTGTATACTATATATATATATATACATATATATATATGTATGTATGTATGTATGTATGTATGTATATATATCTATATAGAATTCTATCTTTTTCCCCTCTCGTTTAAAACATGATCAAACGACATGATCGTACGAGGAAAGAGGAAGAAGGAAACTTGCTGGCTAGTGAAAGTTCGTTGATAATCGAGCTTTCTCGCAGAAGGATCTTCTCATTTCTTTTTTTTTTCGTTCTTTTCCTTTTTCTTTTTCTTTTCTCTTCTCTTCATTCGAAAGATTAGACGCAATACACTCTTTTTCGCTGTTCTGGCATATAGAATACGCTGCCGCCTATATGATAACGTACGTTTGAATATTATTTTTCTTCTACACGCCTGAAGAACTAATACAATAAACGTAGTAGTAACGTGGATTCGTCTCGATGCTTGGAGAGGCTGAGAATAACGTATGGCGGAATCGGATCGAGACTCTGATACGATGAGGGAGATAAAAGGAGAAATAGAATGTTTGTTTGTGCGTGTGTGTTTGTATGTGTCTGTGAGGGAGAGAGAGAGGGAGAGGGAGAAAGAAAGATAGAGAAAGAAAGAGACACAAACAGACATGCACACAAACATAAACAGAGACAGAAAAGGGCCAATATAGGTATAGGTACTACCGATAACTAACTTCCTTGTTTGACTTCCTTCTCAGCGGGCGTTCTGCGCGTTCTGCCAGGATCGGATCTGGGGACTGGGTCGGCAGGGATTCAAGTGTATCCAGTGCAAGCTCCTTGTACACAAGAAATGTCACAAGGTGGTGCGGAAGCCCTGCTTGAGCATGCATCAGCAGCAACAACAGCAACAACAACAATTGCAGAGCACGGAATCCCAGACGATCGACAGGAACGGCGATCAACAACAGCCTGATTCTCTACGTTGCAGTCCGGCAGCTCATCTCGAAGACGAGATCGCTGAGTCGCCGATCGTCGAGGAGCACTCACGTAATCGTAAGAAATCGATTATATTAACACGTTCTCGATCAAATTTTACTTTTTAATAAGGATAAAAAGAGTCTAAAAGATATGATGATTATATATATATGTATATATATATATATTTATTTATTTATTTGTATTTATCTTTTATTTAGGGGAAAAAGAAACATTAAATCAGTATACAACTCTATGTGAAATTTGTTGGGTAGTCAACGTGTTAAGAAAGAATTCTTTTAGTAGAAAGTATAGATTTATAAATGAAATTTTTTTTTCTTTTTGAATATAAAACAGGAACCGGTAGTTACGAAGGGGAAGAATTGGCATTGGACACGGTTACCGGCGCTGATAATTCAAACGATATGCAGAGACAGTACTCGTTGAACGATTTCGAACTCATCAGGGTGATCGGTCGTGGCTCTTATGCAAAAGTTCTGATGGTCGAACTTAAGCGTACCAAGAGGATCTATGCGATGAAGGTGATCAAGAAGGCATTGGTAACAGACGACGAGGATATTGACTGGGTGCAAACGGAGAAGCATGTATTCGAGACTGCCTCGAATCATCCCTTCCTCGTCGGGCTTCATTCGTGTTTCCAGACACCCTCTCGACTCTTCTTCGTCATCGAATTCGTCCGAGGTGGAGATCTTATGTTCCACATGCAAAGGCAGCGTCGACTTCCCGAAGAACATGCTCGCTTTTATGCGGCCGAGATCAGTCTTGCGTTGAACTTTTTGCACGAGAAAGGTAAGTAAATATGTGAGGTATTTAATTTTTAATCTATGTTTATAAATATATATATATATATTTTTATCTTCGTTTTAAAGTACAGAATATGTTTAGAAATTTGTTATCGTACATAAATTTGCTCGCATATAAATTTAACCTCCGGAATTATTGGATAAAGATATAATGAACAATAATATTCACACGACAGGTATAATATATCGAGATCTAAAGCTGGATAACGTATTGCTGGATCACGAGGGACACGTCAAGCTTACGGATTATGGAATGTGCAAGGAGGGTGTCCGAGAAAGCGATACCACTGCGACTTTCTGTGGAACACCTAACTATATAGCCCCGGAGATATTGCGTGGCGAGGATTATAGCTTTTCAGTCGATTGGTGGGCTCTTGGCGTTTTATTGTACGAAATGTTGGCGGGTCGCAGCCCCTTCGACATCGCCGGTGCTTCGGAGAATCCCGATCAGAATACCGAGGATTATCTCTTCCAAGTTATATTACAAAAGACGATTCGTATTCCGCGATCGTTATCGGTAAAGGCCGCTTCCGTTTTGAAAGGCTTCCTTTGCAAGGATCCCGCTGAGAGACTCGGTTGTGGAAAGAGGCCTTCGGCCTTTTTCGATATAGTCACGCATTCTTTCTTCAAGGCGATCGATTGGGAAATGGTATGTCTCTTTTCTCTCTTTTTCTCTCTTCCTCTCTCTTCTCCATTCAGAATAAATAGATAGATAGATAGAGGTAACTCTTGGAATATACGAGTTCTAACGTGCTACGTTAATCGATAATGCGCAGCTTGAACAGAAGCAAGTCACGCCGCCATATAAACCACGCTTGGATTCTGACCGCGATTTGGCAAACTTCCCGCCGGAGTTTACCGATGAGCCAGTACATCTGACGCCGGATGATCCGTAAGTTTTTAACTATTCAAAACTTGGAAAGTTAGTTTAGGAAACACGGTTACTGTTATCCGTTTATCCTTGGTAGCAGGGTGTCGAAAGATAATAATCATACTTTGAATACATGAACATATAATATTATCCCGTTGTTCTCATTTTCTTCTTTTCTTCTTCTTCTTTTTTTTTTACAGGAGAGTGATCGATAAGATCGATCAGAGCGAGTTCGAGGGCTTCGAATACGTGAATCCGTTATTAATGTCCCTGGAGGATTGTGTGTGACAAGAGCCGCTCGTAGTTGTGCCACAGCACGTACAAGAACAACAGCAACAACAACAACAGATGCAACAGTTTTATATGGAAGAATTGTCGAACAAACTGTCGAAGCTACGAATCGATCCCCTCCTTCGCATTAGTTCCGATAATCAGGGCTATCATAACGATGTCTTCGTAATGACGTATTCGCAAGAGAATGAGAACGACAATAATTACAACGAGTATCGTCTGCCGCCGATCTTCCCGTTTCGATACGAAAGACCGATGTGCTCCCGTTCTCTAAGTATAACAGATGTGACATATGATTCTGGTAACAACAACAATAACAATGCGATTGTCGCTACTGATTACGATGAAAACGATTACGACGATGTGGAGGACGAAAGTCCTAGGAAAGGACTCTTGAAGCAGATATTTTGCCTTCCATTAAATTAAGATCGTTATAGGGGTGCGTTTTTAAAATGAAACGAGAGAGGAGATGATTAAAACAAGGGAAGAGATATATTCAAGAATGATCGATTTTATCTATCGTCATTTTTTATAGACAACACAGGAAAAAGATTTTTGAGGCCTACGACAACGTTGAACTTTTTTTTTTTTTTAAAGTTCTCTCGTCATTCTGTTAAAAGACGAGCGCATTCGAATTCGTCATATATATATATATATATATATATATATATATATATATATATATATATAAAATATAGGAATTGTACCCTTACGTTAATTCTCTTGATATGGTGCTGCAATGACTTTATTCTATTAACGTTTAACGTTATTTTCAGCTATTTTTATGCTGGGAAATGAAGTTAAAGAAAAAAAAAGAAAAAAAAAAGAGAAAACGTACCTGACTGCTTCGACTAATCTCTCTTTCTCATAAAATATATTATTCCATTGTGCAGTCATTCCACTTATATCTATAGATAGATAGATATATATATATATATACACACACACACATATATGTATAATGAGGATTAACTGTTTTTGCTTATCCTTTAACTGAACGATAGCTTAATATGTTCAAACGAATCAGGCGGAATAAGTCGACTATATTTAAAGAAATATTACAAGTTAGAAATTAGATGCATTCAATGCCAACATACCAAACATAGGTATAATATTTCTACGATGGGAAAAGAGGTGATTGACTATCCGAAATTTTTGAGAGAGTTTCTTTTTATTTTTTTTCTTTTGTTTTGTTTTGTTTTGTTTTTTTTAATTATTTCTTTTTAATTCGACAGAGAGCTACAATGAGAAATATCGCTTAAATACGAATAGTCCTGTAGTCAAACAATAGATATTTTGAAAGTGCGTACTTTGATTAAATACCTGCGTTAACAAAGAAACATTATATATTAAGTCGTTGTAACTGTGAAATACGGTCGAAGGATTTTCTTTTATCAAACGTAAGCCAAGAGTAAACATGTATATTTTTTATTTTATTTTATTTTTTTTAATGGAGTTTATAGAGAGTGGTGGACAGTATACATATAATGTACATATAAAGTCAATTAAGCGTATTTTCTAGAAGCTACATTTTATTATACCATCTGTATAATTACATTCGCATTATTATAATAAAAATGATATTATTATTCGTATCTTTTCTTTTTTGTTTGTTTTCTGTCTGTTTCTGTCGAAGAAAAATTACATCGTTTTGTTTTTTTTTTTCTTAAAAACGTCATTTACAGTTACAACGATTTTTTACCTTGACTTGAAGTAGTAGTGCTAAATCGAGAAAAGAAAAAAAAAAAAAAGGAAAAGAAAAGAAAAGACAAAAAAAAGGAAGTAAGAAATATTTAGTAAAAAATTGCCAATTCACACAAATTATATAATTATATAGCTAAAGACTCTAGAAAAAATATTGAAAGAAGAAAGTTAACAGTTTATAAAGCAATTTGAATTCTTAAAAGAACGTAGAGAAAGTAATATGTTATTGGACTTTCATTTACAAGTGTTATACACCCTTAAAAATGAGATGAAGATTATATAGTTACTATCGGTAAAAACGAAATTTAAAAAAAATATATAAATAACATAAAAGAGGAAAAAAAGTAAAAGAAAATAAAATACGAAAGTGTGAGAGAAGAGACAGTATTTGGTTTTAATATAAATCTAAATAAAATAAAATAAAAAACATGTATATATATATATATATATATGTATGTTTATATATATATATGTATATGTAAAACCAAGTGCTGGAATTTATATATGCACATATTGTAATAATTTTTAATGAATGAAAACCTTTTTGGTTATATGATGAGAAGTCTGTTTTAAAAGACATTTATCAGATACATATACGGTACATAACGAAGATGATGTGACCGTCTTAATAAATATATTCTATAGCCTTAGAGTTATAACTCGATAGAGAAAAATTTTATATTGCCGTTATATGATAAAACGATTGATGAAAGGATATTAAGATTTTATCGATATCTAGAAAAAGAAAGGAAGGAAGGAAGGAAGGAAGGAAGGAAGGAAGGAAGGCTTTAGTGTAATTATTATGATTCCTATGCGCCATTTTTTGAGTCTACGTACTTAAAATTTACTTTCCACGCGCGCATAAGACGGCATAAAGTGAATGTATATTTATCATATACGGAAACGTATATATATATACATAATATAGTTAGATCATTGCACGATTCAGGGTGGTAGCATGAGAGAGATTTATTCGTCGTTTAAACCACATTAACGTTATATAATAATATCGCTTATCGAATAACTTTTCTTATAGAATCGTCGAAACACCGAAAAATCTACTTCTTTGCGATATCTTTTCTTCGATTGGCCAACCACCCTGTATTAACTCGCATGTACATATATTTACGCATGTACATAGCTTTAAAGGAAGTAACAACAAATAAATAAATAAATAAATAAATAAATAAATAAATAAATTAAAAAATAAATAAATAAATAAATAAAAGCAAAGTACGTATTGAATCGTAAGTACTTGTGTATATTTAAAAGGAAAACTACTAGGGCCATTTGAAAAATTTGCAGCTTTCTTTCCTTTTTTTTTTTTTTTTTGAAACACATCTTAAAGTGAAAAATTTGAAAAACAAAAAAGGAATTCCACGAACTTTTCAAGTGACCCACGTAAAAAAAAAAAAAGAAAAAGACAAAAATAATATCTCTGACATAATATATCGCGACTGTGGTTATTTGTAATATAGTAATATAAGTACTATATATATATATATTACTATTACCATTACTATTACTATTACTACTACTACTATTACTAACTATTATTATTATTATTACTACTACTACCACTATTAATACTAAAGAATGATAAAAATATTGTGCTTTAATAAGTTGAAAATGTACATCAGACATCACACTGTTCTATTTACTTTATTCGTGACGGACGTCGTCGTCATCGTATCGTCACAAGAAGATTGAGATTCATTTGGAAAGTAATTCTGGCTCGAGTTACTTTCTCTGAATTATACTTTTTTATTCATCGACGAGATAGGAGAGCAAAGATGACAAGATCATTTGGAAACTTATTATCTTATTATTTTCAACAAATATTTCGATGAGGAAAGTCGATGAAGAAGATACATTTTTTTTTTAAATTTGTTATTATCATTCCGATATTAACAAATGCGTTATGCTTGTCAATCGATGTATATTGCTTTACGAATCACTTGTCGATGATTTTACCGACGTCCGTACATTTCTTGCTTCCAACAGCTCAGGCACACATTAGAAAAAAAAATAAATAAAAAAGAAAATGGCAGAGTGCTATATAAAAGAACAGTTTTATTAGACAAATGTATCATATACTATTACCATAGACTAAGGGAAGTTATATAAATGCTAGCATATTGCAAAGTCCGTATTGTTTTTATAGAGCTATGGTATATATTATAATTATAAATATTATCATTATTATTATTATATTATTATTTTATTATTATTATTATCATCATTCGACATGCGATATCGCCAGATAATAAGATCGTAAAATTCTACTTTATTGCAAACTATTTTTAAAGTCTTTCGTTCCAGATATGTCTAATCTTCTAATATTAGAACGATGATAGATATATCACGACGTTTAATAATAATTTCTATTATTATTATTATTATTTTTATTTTTATTCTTATTATTCTATTATTATTATATTACAATATGAGATATCAAAAGAGATAAAATAACTAAACGCTTATTATCCTAGGATTTGTCGTGTGATTTATTTGCAAAAATCATATTAGCGCAACGAGAGAGGATGTATATTTTATCTGTCATGATAAAAAATGAAAAGCCGTAAGAGATCATTTCATGCTTTTCCAATTCCTTCGTCTGACGCGGAAAAAATACTAAAAATAATTATTACACACATATATACACATATATACACACACATTACAAATGGCCTGATTATTAGTTTAACATATATTTGAAAATTGTGCTAAAAGATTACTGCATACATAAATAGTATTTAAAAATACTATAATAGTATTTTTATAAAGTTATGGTTTAAATAGAATTATTGAGTATTAAATATATCGTACATCCATACACCAATTATTATTATTATTATTACTGTTGTTATTATTATTATTTTTATTATTATTGTTATTATTATTATTTTTATTATTACTATTATTATTATTATTATTATTACTATTATTATTATTATTATCAGTAAAAAATATTACTATTACTATTATTGTTATGTGTTATCACGTTATTATTTTTATTAATATTAATATTATTATTATTATTTTATTATTATTATTATTATTATTATTATTATTATTATTATTATTACTATTATTATTATTTCATCACATTACTTTACAACCCGCAGAAGCGAATTGGTTCCTTAACGATAGTACGAATAAATAACTAATTCCTGCAAAAGACACAATTATTTATGTATAATCTATAAAGAAGAAAAGGGGAGAAAGAGATAAAAATAGTAAGATATTATTTAAAGGAATTGTAAGAAGACACATATAGAATGAGACAGTCAAGATATCTTGCGCCCTATTTAAGGGGCGTGTATTTTAAAGTGATTAAGTATTCGAAGAGAAAATAAAAGAGTATAACTTATAACATAGAGAGAGAGAGAGAGAGAGAGAGAGAGAGAGAGAGTGAGAGAGATCTTTCTCCCTCTCTCCTCTCACACTCTCGTTGAGTTTAATCAGAGACATAAAAGAGTAAGAAACTTGAACAAAAATAAAAAGTAAATAAATAAAAAAATATATATATAATTATATGCTCAAATGTTTAAGAATAAAAATAAAAAAAAAAATAAAACGATACCTCGTATAGTTAGTTACGTAGGTGTAATAAACATAATTAAAAGTGAAGAGGGCATACTATAGAATATGAATTCATTTTTCACTTTCGTGGATCATGACAGACGGATCAACGTTGGTACTTTATAATATTCTCGATACACACAATAAAAGCCCTTATCGAATATATTCGTCATATTTATTAATCACATCCTATATATGTATATATTTAATTTACGCATGTCTATGTATATAAAAATAATCTCAGATCTTATCTGAACCTGACGATCTTTTATTAAGGAGAAATATTGTCTTAAAGAAAAAATGAAATCAAAAAGAAAAAAGGATCGTGATTTCAATGATGACAAAAAGGTGAGAGCTTAGTAAATCAATGCATCTTGTATTTCTTCTTGTCTCTCTTTTCTTTTTTTTTCTTCATTTTCTTTATCCTTTTCTCCTACTTTTCCTGCTTCTCCTTCTCAGGATCAGAGTTTGCGCTATCGCGATTACTCTGCTTTGATCGACCCACTCTCTAGGTGAAAAGGGATGGAGATATTTGTGGATAGAAACGAAGGCAACGTTGTTGATCATTCCAACTTTTGCTATGTTCATGAAAAATACATCAATATCCTCTTCCCTGGGGTAATAAAAAAATTTATAGGTATATTCGAAAATCTTTCTCTTTTTTCTTTTTTCTTTTTTCTTTTTTTTTGTTTCTTTTTTTTTCTTTTTTTGGCATACATTAGATTTATTTAATATTTTATCGAGACCATATTTGTTTCTTTTGATTATTAAATATTTTTCATATTTCAAGTTTATTCATTATTCTTGGTTTTATAATGTTTTAGATAAATGATGATTACAGGCGTGATTCTTTACAGATTTCGACGAACAAGCTCTTATTTTAAAGACAAACGTTTAAGCGATGAGATGGTTTTCTTTCGAATCTTAGAAATAGCTTTATTTTCTTTGATACAATTCGTATCAAAAAATGAAGTTTCTTTATGAGTAATTCGTGCAAACAAAACTATAGCTTTTTCAAGAATTCGACTAAGTCATGTTCTCGTTTAAACCTTCATCTTTAAAATGATATTTTTTTTATCAACGTCGGTCAAGAATTACCTCTGGATTCATCGCTTAAATGGTGCAAACACCGTTTTCGAGATTTTTCGTGAAAAAAAATTTTTATATAATGGTGTTCTTTGAACTTTATGGTAAAAGGGGAAAAGCTCGTAACCCAACAACTGATTTTCATATAAACGTTTGAGTGGATAATTATAATCGTATTATTAATTTGTTATATTCGCTTTTCTTTCTATTCCGTTTTTTCTTAAATCGGCTTCTTTTATCGATATTTTTATTGATTCTGCGAAACTATTAATTAGTATGAAATTCTACTGTGAAATCGATTATCACGATTATCACGAAGATTGTATAATATTTTTAATTATTATATATATATATTTAAAGTTATTTTAACAATATAATATGTATATGTAGAGAGTATAATTGATATTTAAATTAAAAATTATGCAATCGTTTGAATATTATGTGACTAATACCTATACCCCTCTATAATATTAAATAATTTAATTTTATTCATACGGACGCGGTCATTAGATAAAAGTTTTCAAAATTGAAGTTGTTGTAGGCAGGTGCACTATACGATATACAAAACTTTGACAGAGTTTGAGTTAGTTATCTTTCGTATTTCGGCCAGTAAACATGTCACCTCTCTTTCTCCATACTAAGTAAGCTTGAATAATTAATACTTTTCGTGGTCGTTAACTATGATGTTATCAACAACGAAAGATAAAGGGTTTCAACGATTTTGATAAATTTTCTACTCGAAGTTGTTGCGTTTGCGTAAACTCAACAAAAACAAAATGTAGACTGACTTTGGTAATGATCGAAATAGTTTTCTTTTACATTTCTTCGAGATAACATCGTAGCTCTCTCGTTCTAAACATTGAAATTTAGAAATCAATACTTTCGGTAATTTTAAATTTGTTTAAATAATACGAGGAGTTGAATAAACTAATATTTAAACAATAGTATATTCGTTTAAACGTTATATGGCTCGATATACTCGTTAAAAATAAAATAATTATAATCCATCTTCTCTTAGACTTACCTTTTGTTCTCACAGTCCTTGCGTACGCGTAATATGTAAACAGAAACAATCTTTCGATCGATTTTATACGAGATCAGTTTTCTTTTACATTTCGTCCTGGTAACATCGCAGCTCTCTCGCTCTGAAAGTGGAAACTTGGAAATTAATATTTTCGGTAATTTTTAATTTATTTAAATAATACAAGGAGTTGAATAAACTAATATTTAAACAATAGTATATTCGTTTAAATGTTATATGGCTCGAAATACGCGTTAAAAATAAAATAATTATAATTCATCTTCTCTTAGACTTACCTTTTGTTCTCACAGTCCTTGCGTACGCGTAATATGTAAACAGAAACAATCTTTCGATCGATTTTATACGAGATCAGTTTTCTTTTACATTTCGTCGTGGTAACATCGCAGCTCTCTCGCTCTGGACGTGGAAACTTGGAAATTAATATTTTTGGTAATTTTGAATTTATTTAAATAATACGAGGAGTTGAATAAACTAATATTTAAACAATAGTATATTCGTTTAAACGTTATATGGCTCGATATACGCATTAAAGGTAAAATAATTATTATTGATCTTCTCTTATACTCTCATTGTAATCTCGCGGTCGTTGCGTACGTGTAGTATGTATACAGAAACAGACTTTTGATTGACTTTGTAAGGGATCAGTTTTCTTTCGCATTTCGTCGAGGTAACATCGGAGCTCTCTCGTTCTAAACGTGGAAACTTAGAAATTAATACTTTCGGTAATTTTATAGTTTCTTAAACAATATTAAGGAACTATAGAAGAAACTATAAGGAACTATAAGGACTTAATTAAAGTAATATTCAAACATAATATATTCGGTTAAACATTACACGACTCAGTACGCGTGTTAAACATTTTCATAATTTTAATTTATTTTCTCTTAGATCTACAATTTGACCTTCGGTCGTTGGTTACGTCTAACGTCAACAAAAACAAACCTTTGATTGACTTTGATGGTTTATCGGATCAGTTCTCCTTTGTACTCCGACAAGTAAACATTGAAGGTCTCTCAAGATGTTTTTGCTACAAGTATCAACCAAGACTTAAAGTAAGTATAAACACTTTTTTTTTTATAATTTATATAGTTTCTCATTATAACAGCGATACTAATAATTTTATTTTTATTTTTCTGTTTCAGAACATCATTGTAATCGTGCGCGAAGCAATGATGAAATCGAGTGTTAGTATCGCTAAAATAAAAATCCAAAATTCGCGAAGTAGAAGCAGTGTTTGTTCGTCCGCGTTTCGCGATTTAAACAACAAGTGAATTTACATCGATTGCGTGCAATGCAGTCGTTAGAGTCAGTGTTTGCTCGCAAAGTTTTTTGCTTTTTTAACAGTCGCACAGACTGTATTTATAAAAGATAGTAGAGTTCCGCGAAATAAATTCAGTGATCGTCCGTTAATAAATAACTACCGTGAATTAAAATCAGTGCATCACTGAAGAGGATTTCAACCAACATCGATGTCGACCTACCTCATTTTCAACCAACTACAAATCATCCACCCTCAATTTCGACCTAAATCGTGGACGAGTGTTTTGGAGCCATCGCAGAACTTCTTAAGTAGCAAGTGAATTTTTAAGTTCCTCCGATCACTCAACCATGTCGAGGACGAAAGGTCCGAATCGGCACGAGTGATTGGTTGTAATTAATTATTAAAAGAGCATTGAGTGACCACGAGTAAATTTCTTCGGAGATTTACTCGTGAATGGTTTCTATATTTATTAGATCAGGATAGGGTCTTCTTGTTCAAACGCGTTAATTGTAACTATTTGACATGTTTTTAATTAATTTAAATTCTTTTTTGCGAAAATAGTAAAAAAAGAAAACAATATTTACGAGTTCTAATAAAAAACGAGCAAGAAGACATTCGCGATGGATAATCTCTGGATTACAAGCGAAATTGTATAATTTATTTTTTAATAATTAGAATAATCGCTTGTAAGAAGGAGTGTCCAAAGATTTTTTATTATATTTTTAAATAAAATTGATAAAAGAAATGTCTCAGTAGAGTCATTGCTTTTGATTGAAAAAAGTCGAGTAGAGTCATTCCTTTTGAAAGAGTAAAGTCGAGTAGAGTCATTGATAAAAGATAAAGAGACTTGTAAAATCACAACCCGTGTAGTTTAAAATAAATTAATCAGTTTTTAGCTTAGTATTTTCAGCAATTAATACATTTATTCTCGTTTCTCTCAATTTTTCGTTTCAGGATTGTTTTAGAGTTGCGTTAGATTTATCACTTTTTTCTACGTTTTAGAAAAAGGTTTTAGTTTTTTTGGCATTATTAAATATTTTATAGTAGTGGTTAAGACACGAAGAAGAGGCTATATGCCGAAGAGCTTGCACAAATTGTGGCTCAAGAGGGCCCAACTATTAGTTATTTTCGAAGGTTCAACAGAACTCTTCGAGAATGGCTCTTAGTCGTATTTTCATTTTACCATGTTGTTCACTCAAAATGCTCTTATATAATAATAATGTTGATTTCAGAAACTGAAACGACGTAACATTCCATTTCTCATGCCGCATTTTCTGCATTGTTATTATTAAAGTCAAGTAATAAATTTTTCGCATATTTTTTTTGAAGTTCAATTAAAATCATAATTTTATTTTTATAAAATCAAGTATCATATTAAAATAATAGTTACGAATCGTATAAAAAATGTCGAAATAAAATCGACTGCGCGACGAAATAGACGCTGGTTTAAATATGGAAGGGATTAATTAATAAATGAGATTATTTTATTAACATTTAAATATTAGGACATTCCTAACGATATTACGAAGATTGTAAGACGCGATCAATATAAAATAAATTCAATTTAGTCTTTCGACAAACATAATTCGCGAACTCGGGAGGGTATAATGAATATATATAAAATTATTTTATTAATATTTAAACGCCGACTACATCAGTTAACATTGGGTCTTGTATTCTTGCTAAGCTCATGTAACCCCGGGAATTAAAGTAAAGTTTTTAAAGTAGAGTTTCGTTCAGCTCGTGGGTCTTCAAATGCGGTAATTTTCCTGTGGTAAGTCTTGGATCGGTATTACTCGTGATATAGAGTAATTTAATAGGATTCCATCAAGCATACTACCAAGCGAATAATATGCATATAATAATTTAAACAATTATTCTAAATTAATTGTTGTAGATTAAATATTTTAATTTCTCTCAAGTGAACCCCTTGAAAAGAACCCTTGAGTGTGAGCTCTTGTAAGGGACCTTGGGCGAGTTTTTTTTCTTTCAATATGGAAAAATTGTTCGATTTTGATACTCTGATTTTGTTCGAGTGGAACGATATTCTTCTACATCTCGTTCTTAGTTTCATCTTTCTCGCACGTGCGCGCCTTCTGAATTTCTTTTCTGCTCTTTCTCTTCTCCTCGAATCTCGATCATCGAGGGATGAATTTATCTACGATCGAGTGTTTGGCCAGCAAAGATTCGGTATATCAATGCGGGTCTAGTGTATCGTTGAATAGCTCGGTTCATCATCGATTTTTACACGCGAATACGGGTAGGATAGGGAGAACACTTGCGCGTGTGTCGGCGGATGCAGGCGTGGGTGTTCGCGGACGCGATTAAAAGTCCTACGATAATGGACTTCGTTTGATTGTTCGAAATCGCGATTTGTTAGAGAGCGATGTATGTAGCTACCGATATCCTGTAATCCGTAAGTGGGGAGTGACCCTCCTCTAGATAACGTTGGATACTAGAATTCTCGGTTAGCTCATGTCATCCCGGGAATGCCGGGAACGCGGATTGTAGAGTAGAATCACCGTTATTTTAACATTCACGTGGGTGTCGCGAACGCGATTAAAAGTCTTACCATGAACTTCGTTTTATTTGCTCGAAAATTCGATTAAATTATCTCGCGAACGCGGATTTTAGAGTAGTCACCGTTAGCTCGTGGGTCTCTAAATGCAGCAACCTCCACGTGGTGAGACCTGGGTCGGTATTACTTGCAATATATCGAAATCTAAGCGTAAATTATATAACGCAAGTACTACCGGGCGAATGGCTGCATATTTCAATATTTTTCCAAATTTTTTCTTTCTAAATTTGATTGAAATTACATTGTTTGAATTTTAAATTTATGATCATGATTAGATAATAAAATAGAATTTAATTAGATGAATAAATCAGATTGAATACTGATATAATTTCTTAGAAGAATGCATCGAAAAAATTCTTTTATTATTTGTATTTATTAATGATATTGTATTATATATTAATGATATTTATTAATGATATTAATGATATTGTATTTATTAATGAAATATATATATATATATATATATATATAATTATTAATAGTATTTAGATAGATAACTACTAGGACAGGTAACTATAGGCGGATAATGTATATAGTATTATCGCACTTGTAGTTCATATTTTATTTATATTTTTTGCTTGAGTCATATATAAGAAAGATAGTAAATAGTTTTAACATCAAAAAGGAATTGGGTTGTTTTACGTTGATGTTAGAAAAAGAAATATATATACAAAATACATTAAATTATTACTCGAAACGAAAGTGGTTTTCAACTAGTGTTCTATTTTATTAGAAGAAGGAAGAGAACTTTTTTGATGTTTTACAGACACCGAGATTAATTTTACATGCCCTCAGTAAAGAAAGGACGATCGTTGTAAGAATAATTCATGGTTACGGAAGCGGAAAACAACTTCGCAGAATTTTCTTACGGCTACTCTTGTATACGGTTTGATATCATGGAATAAGTGGTAATATTCAGTTATATGGCTTGTCATATAACACACATTTCATCTGTATGCAGAATCACGTATATTCATAAATATAAATATAAATATATATATATACACACACATATATATATATGTACACATACATATGTATACTTTCTAAGAATATTTTTTTTCTCATCTTTCATTTTCATCCTTTTTTTATGATTTCGTATTATAAAGGACGTACATAAATTTATATTTATATACAAATAGAGGATATAATATATCTGTTATATGAAATATAAAGTTTATTACGATATTAATGAGAAATGTGTAATGGCACGTACACATAATCTACATATGTGCTTTTGATAATCATTAATTAACGTAGATTCGTGCCTTTCGATAGCCTAGCCATGTGTACAACCTCAGTTACATAATAATCTATGCTGCTAGATTACCAACGCGAAAATGTAAATTATCCAATGGATCCCTGTAGATAATTGACTATTTCTATTTGCAATTCGTATTCGACTACTATGGGGAATACGTAAATACGTGACTTCTCGTATATATCGGGTAATCTACTAAAACGAAAATCTGCGCATTTTGTTTCTTTTACGTTACGGTGATGATGATAAACCACGAAGTACGTGGTAATTTATTCGTTTATATATACATGTATGCATATATAATTTTTATTTCATCGATATCGCGTATCATCATCCAATTTCTTTTCGGATATTCGCGATAATTAACTTTCAGTTCAGTCTCCGAAATATTTCGAAGAATTTCACGAAGTTTATTTAAATAACTTTTTTATTATCCTGACAGTTAACAGAGTCGATCTTGATAATTATCAATGGAATCTCGATATAATGAAATTAAATTAAAACGGTATCTTTTCTTTTAGTGTTCTTTTTTTCTCTCTTTCTCGTTCTTTTTCTTATCTCTATCCTCGTAAGTAAAATTTACGTTGGAATAAATTTTTATTTGGAAAAAAGAAAAAAGAAAGAGAAGAAAAAAAAGAAAAATTATCGAAACTAACGCGATTGAAAAATAGAAACGTTGACGTTTCATCTCTGTTTCCGTAGCTTCGACTATTCAGAATATAAACTTGGGAATGTGATTTTAAATCGAGGTCCAAGAGGGAGCCCTTAAAAGGGTAACTTTTTATATTACGTTTCAGGTTCCTAGCACTCGAGAAAGCGAGTGCTTTCTTTACGTTCTCTTATTCAATGGAATATATTCTCGTTGGAAAAGGTGATCGTTCGGCTTTTGCCTCGAAAAGGGACGTCCCTTCATAGCGTGTCTTCTACTCTTTTACCCTTAGGGAACGAAACGACCTCGTCTTCCTTGTCATTGTCATCGTATTGTCCTTTTATGTTAGAAATGAAAATTTCCATTTTCCTACTCTTTCCTTTCCTTCTGTGCTCCTACTTCTTCCTCTACTTCTTCATCCTTTACCCTCTTTCCACTATTTATTGTGATAAGGATACTGTCTGCGTGTCTATAAATCTGTTATTCTCAATCGTTACTATCGACTCCATTCCCACAAAGGTAATTGAATTTGAATCAATTTTGTGCTAAGTCAGATACAATTTTTTCCAGATGTGATTTAATTCGTTATAGTAACAAGTAGAGAGGATCGATTACATACGACTGCATTACATTAATACTATGATCGTAGGACAGTGAAATAAAAGAAGAAATAAATAAATAAATGAATAAATAAATAAATAAATATTAGAATAACAATTTTTTAGAAGTAGTATGATATACGAAATAATAATTACTATTACAATGACGATGATAATGTAATAATCATTGTTTAATTGTTATCAAGAATTAGAATGAAAGTGGTAAATTCTTCGCTGTTATGTGTAATATAATAAGTACACACACACACAGATATATATATATATATATATATATATATATATATATATATATATATATATGTTGGTATACGGAGAGAGAGAGAGAGAGAGAGAGAGAGAGAGAGAGAGAGAGAGAGAGAGAGAGAGAGAGAGAGTGTGAGTGAGTGAGTGAGTGAGTTAGTGAGGAGAAGGAGGATCTTAGAGAATAATTCACGCTACCTAAATCCATGTCGTGTACGGCACTTCGAGCGTGTTAATGGATCTTACGGCTGGATGGAAGTTAACCTTTGTTGCCACTCCGTTTGCGGTACGCTAAATTAGACTTTGATGATAGAGACGCAGTGATATGTCGAAAGAGCCGTCGTCGAGTTGCATCAAAGCGACGTTCGTTTCATTGGAATTTTCATCTTTGTCCGAACGATTCTCTGCGACTCGCAAAATTCGAAAGGGACGGTCGTTTAAACTTCTCTCTGTCTCTCTTTCTATTTCTCTCTAATTCTCTCTCTAATCCTTTCTCTCTCTCTCTCTCTATCTCTCTTTGTCTTTGTCTTTCTTTTCTCTCTCGCTTTCTCGTCTTCGTTAACTCAATGTTTCCAATCTCACGATCGTTTCTCCTTCGTAAACGTGTACGTACACGTCCACCGTGTTTGTGACAAGTAGAACGAAGCTAAATCATGGTTAAAGTGAAACACGTGCTCCGAACAGTTTCGTTTATTCGTAAAATTGAAACAAGCTCGCAAATCTTCTGCGAAAAGTACCAATACGAATTTTCGAATTTTCTCTCTCTCTCTCTCTCTTATCCTCTCTATCTCTCTTTTTTTTTTAGATAGAGTTATGACCAAAAGAAAATTTGTTATCAAACAGTGAGATCATAAAAATTACGCTTAGATACGTTTTACGATGGTCATTCTCGATTCAAAAAATTTCCGAAAGGTTTTTATTACGATCTATTATGAACAGGTTGACCTAACGCATATAATACATTCCAGAATAATACTTAGATTTATTTTTATATCTATCAATAAAAGTCAATTTTACGTCGACGTTACATGCGCAAAGTATTCAAACATTTTTTTAAAACTGCGTAACTTTTATTCTTAATAAAATTTTTCTTCTTTCTCCTTTTTTTTTTTAACAAAAAAAAAAATTGATATAAAAAATATCCTGAAAAATCAAAAACAGCTGGAAATATTATTTTTGTATAGAATCTTGTTTTCGGATTATGTGTATACCGATTTGCAAAACGTTCGAAAATCTCATTAACATACATACGTATATAAATAAATTTATTTTTAATCTATTCGGGATTGGAGAATATTTGATTTATTCAACAGTTTGAAAAACAATATGTATCTTTTTCGCATCTCTCGATTTATGTATTGAATTCATTCGATCGATTTCGCTTCTATTTGATTTCTCCTTTTTTTTTGTCTTTTTTAGTTTTCCTATCTTTTTTTTTTTTTTTTTTGACAACAAAATCAACAATTTCGATGGATCGGTATGCTATCTTCTTTCTGGACAAGAGCTTTTCCATCGGGAAAACCATTTCCACGACTATACCATAGTTTACGGTGCACTAGTTTCTACGCAGTAACCTCTTTCGTTTAATTCACCATCGTCTTTTTCCCGTATTTACAGTGAGATGTAATTCCGAGTCATTGGCAGACGTGAATCGCGTCCTCTCAGGAATCTTTTTCTTCCTACGGACCATTAAGGTACAGTACAATTAATCGAATTGCTATTGTTTTTCATTCTTTTCGATCCATCCCATGAAAAAATAAAGAAGAACGTAGATAAAAGAAATATCCAATTTTTGCGATCAATTCGTTCAAAAATAATCGTTGTTAGAATTTATTGAAATAATAAATTTTCGTATTTCGACGAAATTTCAATCGTTTAGAAACAATCAAGTAGAGATGTCTTTCGATTTATACGAATTTATTTATGTGCTTTTTCTCGGTTGAGTTAATTAATTTAGTTTAGAAATATCGGCGAGTATTTTTCTCAACATGTTTTATCTAATCGTGAAAGCTTTCATGTTTCGTTTTGTTCAAACGGAAAAATACCAGGTAAAGGAAAAAGAACAATGAAAAATACAATATTTTCTGACCAGATCGGATCAAAGAAAGAAAGAGAGAGAGAGAGAGAGAGAGAGAAGTCGGCATTAAACATAAGATGGTCTCGATCTTCTCTTTTTCCATTTTATCAAGATTTAAGTCACGATATGATTTTCGTAGGGCGCACTTTACGGAAATTGCCACGATAAAATTCTCAAAACGTTCGTTCTCACCCCTTCTCTTGGTATGAATCTACACACCGTTCACGTCCTTATTTCGTATATGAGGGACATCGTCTCGTGACTATTCTACCGTTGAAAAGCTAATATTTCTTAGAGGGAAAATTCCCCTTCTTATAAGTCTTTCCTTCTCCCCCATTCGTACAGAGACACGCGAATCATACTTTAGCACCGATTAGACGGAGAACTCACTACGACCTTTTATCGTTTCCGTTTCCTTCCATTTGTCAAGGACTTTAAGTAGTAAGTAGCTCGATCGACTTTCAAACTAACCACGAAAATGACTGTTCACTCGGTAAAATGAAATTTTAAATTGGAATTAAATAGACTGTATCTCTCTCTCTCTCTTTCTTTTCAGTGCATTGTTTGTTGATCATCTTTGTTCTACTTTGCTTAATATGCGTACATACATACATACATATATACGTAATGTGCATGCATACGTACATATGTACATACATACATACATACATACATATTCGCTGAGTAGTAGTTTGTCCTAATTCACGCAAGACCATATGCGTCTGACGACGAACCATCCGCTTTCACTGTCTCTCTGGAGAAGGGTTGCGTTAATCATGTACAAACTATGGGCTTTCTAATCAAAGACAGCATGACGGTGAGCACATAATTCAGACTCTAGAACATACGATCTTCTTCCGAAGTTTTAAGTGTTCTTTGATAGTCTTTGTCTTTGGTAACTATGGTTAATAATTGATATAATTTGTACTCGATATTGAATAAATTACAACTTTCTATCTTACGTACGAATAGAATTTTCTTAAGAAATATTAATAATATTTGCTTGAAAATTAATATCATGCTTGTTGGAAATTATTATTACGTCGATTAAAATTATTACGAACATTTTAATTGTTACCGAATACTATTACTATTCGGATATATACGGGAAACATGGCAAAAGAAAATTGTTTAAAATTATTGTACATATTTGTGATTTTAATATAATTAATTTTGAAGATAGTGCTTATAATGATATCGTATAATGAAATAAATAAGTTCAATTAAAAGTATAAATAAACACAATTAAAATTACTTGAACAAATTTTATGATCTGAAGAAATTTCGAATTAATGGTAAAAATAAATAATTAAATAAAAAAGAGTATAAAAATAGCAAGAGAAAGGGAGAGAAAAAGAAAGACAGAGAGAGGTAAAATAAGCTAAGAGCAATTGGACGTACGATCGACTATTGTTCGATAGCTTGATTGGAAACGAATGGCTGTTATGAGTTCTCATTCGAACGATTGCATAGCTGCTAAACGATGCCGAGAAATAGAGAACAAAGAATCGTAAAACGATCGTGGCCTTCATTATTTTCCTCCTTCAAGCTCTTCTTCCTTCGTAAAACACGTGCTCGACATTCTTCATGTCCTTCACTATCTTCTTCCTCACTACCTTCTTCTCTATCTTTTGTTCCAACAACATGCCGAGTCGAGTGCAACGTAACGGCACGAGAAATCAATTCTACTACTACGCGAGAATGAGACAAAGGCTATTGACCTTTCTTACCAAAAAGAAAATATCTAAGAGAATGCAATTTATATCCCAATCGATATTTCTGTTCTTGTGTAGTGTCTTTTTTTGATACGATTTGTCATACAAAATCGAATCATTTTTGTTACCTTTAATGATATCAAATAAATAAAATATAGAGTATTGGTAGCAGGTGGTAGCAAATCACTCGTATATGGTCAGAAATTTAAGAATTATTCGTATGTGTATTTAATAAATAAATTAACTAACAAGGTCTTTTCTAAAAAGAATAATTGATCATTAAAATCGTCTAGAAATTTTTGGAAATGATCATCTGTGAGCGATGTTGTTTTCAACGAGATTGAATTCATATTTACTATCAATTAAATGAAATTAATATTAATTATTATATGACCTAATTCCACCCTCACGGATACTACAATCTGTATTAATGGAATAAATATTAATATTATTTAATATGATTTTGTTTTTTCCGAAATTCGTAGTTAACGTTCCAATAAAAAAATCTAATTAGTTTTCTAACGTTAATCGTGGACTTTCAAACTGGAATCCATTATTTTCAGGCATAGAAAATTTCTAAAACGGAATGAACGAACGAGCGAGAAGATCTTCCGTGCAAGAAGTTCACTCGCTTACGTTATAGAGTCGATTAACGTTTTCGCAGGCCCCATTATGACTTCGACTCTCGTTTAATAACGGGGCCAACGACAAGAGGCGGAACTCGAATTCCAAAGTTACTATAACGAGAACGGTGCAACAGCTGTCGTTGATCGGAAAGAGTAATGTTTTGGCTGATTTCAAGGGAATACGGAAACGCAACATGTGCATAGATATATACTTAGAATTAAAAAGAGTATACGCGTCTATTGTTTTATTACATTTCTAATATATGAAGTTTCAAATAAAGATTAATATTCCAAATATTCCAATCAAAGAGGACAGATATGAAAAGAAAGATAAAACGTGTTCGTCGAACAAATTGTTTTTTTTTTTTTATTTTTCTACATTCTCTAACGATCCTCGAATAAATATATTTTTTTTTATATAAAAAGAACGAAATACAATATCCGTAAGATTTTTCAAATATTATTTCGTTGTATACAAAATTGGTTGTTAGTTCGTATCTGTAAGTTATGGTTTTTTTTTTTTTTTAGATAGGGAAAAAAGAGTTTGGGTTATAGAAATTTACCATGGACATTGGAAAATAACGAAAAGAGAACGAGGAAGAGAAAGATGGAATAGAGAATTGAAAAAGGAAAGATATTCGACGAAAATATATTGTTACCTTTCGTAGCCACACTCGGGGATTGTGGATAAAAGTTTACATGGGACTGGGGTAATTTAAAATTTAATTGCATTGCACTTTGCAAATGGCATAGCAGCAAAGAATGACGTGTACGAACGACCGACTCGGCGCAAAGGGATGGATAATAGAAAATATTATTTGCTCTTACATTTCCTTTACTTCTTTTACTCTCTCTCTCTCTCTTCCTCTTTTTTTTATTACTGATTCTCGTTACCTTTCTCGCGAGAACGACTTACAAGAGTAGCGTAAACATTTTCATTTTACTATTGTCTACAATTCAAAGATATTACGGTACAATATGTGTTTTCCACAAGCTTCAACACATATGACATATGTATATGATACGTAATAAATAACGACGATTCGTAATACCATGGAAACGTTTTCTTCTCTGAAAATAATATCGATGGATAGTTATGTGTTATATAAATATCCTGTATGAATACATATGTATATCTAGGAGAATATACGAATAGCATAGAATAAGAATCGAAAAGCATCGAATAGAATTCAATAGGATCGAATAAGACTCCATACGATCAATTAGGACCGAATAGGATCAATTAAGAATGAATAGGACCGAATAGAAACAAAAAATATCGAATAGGATCGAATAGAACAAAATAGGATCAATTAGGGGAGAATAGGATCAATTAAGAACGAATAGGACCGGATAGAATTTAATAAGAACCAATACAATCGAATAAGAACGAATAGGATCAAATATGATCGAAAGGGGTAGAATAAGGACGAATAAGGGGAAGAATAAAACGTTTTTCAGTCCTATTCGATCTATTTCGATCCTATTCTGTTCTATTCGGTCCTATTGGATCCTATTCGATGCTATTTGGTCCTATTTGATTCTAATCGATTCTATATACGTTTCTATTAGATTCTCTCCGATCTTAATCGATTTGCTACTTTGTTATACAATGATATATTCTACTATTTTCTAATCAATCTTTTATTAAGTGTATCGAGAAATATATTGTAAATGGAAGCCGTCATTCTGAATATTAAAATAATAATATTTTTTTAAAAAGGATTATCCGTCCTATACGTGTTTCTTTTTGTCTTAACTGTTTTTTTTTTTTTTGAATAGTGTTAAAATATCGTAGTAAGTACAGCCAGGATAGAAGATATTCGTTTTTTTTTTTTTTTTTTATGTAAAATAAGACCGTTACAAGCATTATAAATTTCCATTTAAAAAGATGTAATTGATCTTAAAATAATCTCGAATACGTTTGTTAGATCGGAATTAAATAATATCGTTATATTTACCCTCCAAAGTCGAACAACTTTTTTCTTAAACTTTTTTTTTCAAAAATGTTTTTTTTTCTCGAGTCATTTAATTCTCTTAATTTAAAAAATTCACTCCGTATAATTATACTTTCAAAGTTTTGATATAATCGAGGATACCCTTTGTGAAAATGTTTTTCTCCAAAAACAAAAAATATGTTTATTTTTTTCCCTTTCCCTTTCTATTCTCTTCTTTGCAAGCGTTTAAAGTTCTACTCTTACGGTTCTTCTTCTTTCTGAAAGAACTTTTCTCTAGGGTGATTCTCGATGAAGATCGCTTTAATATTCGTTCTCTTCTTTCACTCGAGAAACTATTCAGCATGCTCTTTTACAAAGACGTTTTATTATACAAGATAGGTATTTACGTAAATATAGTTTTACACAAATATTTTGATACTTTTTAAAATTGAATAACTTTTTCTAGATCAAGCAGGAAGTTTTGTGAGAAGTCCTCTTTCTTTCTTTCTTTTCTTCTTTCTTTTCTTTCTCTCGAAAATTCATATAACACTTTATTTTCATAACAATTTTATAAAACAATTACAACAAGTAGATGATACATTTAGAATTTATCAAACAATAATATTATTATATCCTATCATCTAATTAGAAAAAATATATTTTGGATAGTCTAATAGTAGATCTATAAAACAAAAAAGGGATGGTAAAAATAAAAAAAAAAGGGATCGTTTTATCATTGCTAGCGAAACATTTTTCTTGAATTTATTCTCCAGGAAAATACCGAGATGTTTCCTTGATTAAAAGAATAGAGACAGAGAGAAAGAGACAGTGAGAGAGAAAAAGAGAGAAAGAAAGAGAGAGAGAGAGAGAAGTGGAAAGAAAAAGCTCGTATTGAAATAACGAGTGGATGAGTTCTTCTCGTTGGATTTCGCTCCGATTGAATTCAATCCTGATTTGTAATTGCAATAATGGAGTGTGCTCGTTGTTCGTTGGTATGTTAATGCTATGTGTACGATAATCAAGTATAGAACAAGCATATAATCATCTCTCTCTCTCTCTCTCTCTCTGTATAGACACCAACAGGTCAACGATATATGTAATAGTATAGGTAAATCGAATCATCCCACTGATAATGATGGTTCTCTTGCTATTTATTGATTTAATATCTGGGTCATAATCGATAAATCGCAAGGCGAGATCGACTCGTGTAAAGACATAAGGAGTGTATTCACACGAGAAATGTATCTCGAGTGGGATGTGCATATGCATATCGTCAAGGGACTGTCTAGTAATCTCTCTCTCTCTCTCTCTCTCTCTCTCTCTCTGTGTCTGTGTGCATGTTTCTGTCCTCCTTCTCCTTTCCTTCTCTACTTCCTTCCTCTGTATTTTTATCCAAACCGAAAAGAGCGAGAAAAAATTCGAGTTAAATTTAATCTTATTAAATAACAAGTTTTCAGAGGGTTCGTTAAACGAAATCGAATGCAAATACGAAAGAAACTTACTTTTCATTCATCATTTTGTTCGACCTTTTCGTTTGAGTTGAGAAAACGTGAATTCGAAATGAGTACTCGATCTGACTTCCTTGATAAAAGGATTAATCAAATTTAAAAGATCTTAGAAGGCCCATTGATAAATTTTATAAGAATGAAAAGGAAGAAAGAAATAAAGAGAAATATCTGATAACTAGACAAAGATGTAATTGTAAAAGTAAATTATAATGGGTGTCGCTATGTAATCTTTCGGAAATCTTTCGTATACTTTTATAATCGATAGATAAGACGATGAAAAGCTTGAAACTTCTGTTTGGCTATGCGCGGCTCGAATACCAAACGAAAGCTAGCTATACTAGCTTAGGTTAAGCAGTGTGTTTAAAGTGCCTCGCTTTAATCTCGTATTATAGATTCAAGGTACGTCCTATCTGCTGTGCTGTGCTTTCGATGCTCGACGTATATGCAATAACTCGCTCTACCTTTAAGCTTCGCTATAAATAATCCACTTCTCTCATCGTCTCTCTGAGAAAGTCTTGAGTGACATTTTCTTCTTCCTTTTTCTTTTTCTTTTTCTTCTTCCTACTCTTCTTCCTCCTCTTCTTCTTCTTCGGAAGAGAGAAGAAAGATTAAAATGGAAAATTTCAACGATCGAGCACCTTTTATCTTTCAATTCTTTATCGTTCAATATATACAGGGTGTCCCGCAACATAATGTCCATATTAAAATTATTGCCGTTCTAAATAAAAAAATATTAATAGAAATATTAATGGAAAAACGAAATAACACAAGTAGATAATATGAAGTAGATAATATGAAGTAGATATACATTCGTATACATACGTCATAGTTCCTGCTTTGCAGACCGATTTAGATAGAACGTACACGCTTTTCCGTGTATCTTGCGATGAATGAAATCCTGTCACACGATTATCACCCACAGAGACGAACAACACGATATACGATCGTGAGACACTTGTCATGATCAATGGTCACGTCAACCGACTTGACGTGTATCAGGTGACGGATGGATACATACTACTTTCGTCAGTATTTTCTTCAAAAGCGCGATCGTCTCCGAGTGTTTTTGAATTACGAAGTGCAACACAGAACAGGGAACAGAGAATTCGACAAGATTTTTTATATTTTAAGCGCCCTTTGAAAAATATATTTTTCTTCCCGATAATTTGATTCAATTATGTCCAGACAAACTCATTGGAACAAAAGTCAAAGTTTGATCGAACAAAAACTGCAATTTTTTTTCTTTTTTCTTTTTTTATTCGTAATAAAAATCTTGTTGCACATTATTGTAATAACGGATATATGGAAATGATCAGTCATTTTGTATATAACGTTGAATTTGATATCATTGGGAGCTTGCAATGACGATGCATCTATTTCATCGATCCCTTTTAAAATCTGTGTAAGAAGGGAAGCGTTTACTTCTTCGTTCGACGACAATGAAAAGAGTCTTCTAGCTTTTGGACTGGTGGTGGAGAGAGAACAATGGAAGTGAACTGCAGACCGGATACTTAAATCTTGCATAGTATACAAAGCACACTACGTATTGTTTCCTTACGATTTTTCACATCGATTATTTTCTTACGAGGATGGTGACCAGATATCGTAATTTATAAAGGAAGAAAAAAAATAAAAAAGAATAGAAAAGAGCAAAAACTAAGAAGGAAAGAAAAAAGAAAAGAAAGGAAGAGAAGAGAAGAGAAAAGAAAAGAAAAGAAAAGAAAATATCATAGCTAATCGTGGTACAGACGGATTATCACGTTTTTGCTCTTCTACATTTTATATTTTCGTTATCAGCAGTTTTGGTATACGCTACCTGATCGACCTCAAACCCTCTGCGACCTCAAATCGATCGTACAGAGACATTCGATTTATCTTCCTGCTTTATTTCGACTTGCCTTCATTTGTTATGCACTCGACGGATATTCACTTTTGCAAATTGACAAATAATTCTTCCAGGATTTGTTGATGCGAATGATAGTCGATCGGTAGACGCGATAATATAATTCATTTTCTTGAAAAATATTTGAGACGTAAGGTGATAGAAAAAAATATTGACTTATTTTCTCTAGATATATCACGAAGTAATAATTATTTCTATATTTCATTGTTGCGAATGTTATCATATATTAATTAAAAATGTTAAAGTTAAATTTCAAGTTGGTAATTTAAATTACTTGTTTGCATTATTTTAATAATGACTGTCTTTCGAAACATTAAACGTGCAAATGATTTTGATAGAAAAAGAAAGAAAGAGAAAGAGAAACGGAGAGAAAGAAAATTGAGAAAAAGAGTTAAAAAAAGGGAAAAGAGAAAGAAAAAAGATAAAGATCTCATTATGCGTAAACCTTAGAAGATTTTAGTTCGGTAAAGGTAGCAACGAGAAGGATGTTAATCTCATTAGGACTGTGAATTCTAAGGTAAAGGGAACGTACAAGTTAAAACGAATTTAAGCCTTCGTAGATTTAGTTTGATCTTCTTTGTCCGGAGTTACGGTTGATTTGCGGTCTCTCTACTTTTGGCAACGATTTCAAGTAGGTATCTACCGTTTCTTCCCTTGGTTTCGTGGCTTATTAGTTCTCGTTAAAAATGCATGGAGAAAAGTCGACGGAGCAAAGGAAGAGAGAGAGAGAGAGAGAGAGAGATAGAGAGAGGAAGGAGATAGAGAAAGAAGATTTAGGGTAGAGGGTAGATTCGCGACGGTGTCGTATAATTTAAAGGGCGTTTTACTCCGAGCTCTTTCTCTCCTTTTTTCCTTTCTTTTTTTTTTTATTGCAAGCGTCGAAGGAAAGAAAACTTTTATGTAAGATAAGAGATAATGTAAGTGTGTTAGTATATTATTATAATACTGATAATTGATAGGATAAGATAAAGAGTCAATAAGTTATATCATTATCATCATCATTATTATTATATTTTCGTCTGTTAATACGTATGTACGTATGCATGCAAATTTTAAAGAAAAATCAAGGAAAGACGAGAAAGTAGATATTCCTGGCAAGAAGAAAAGCAAAAGCAAGTAGATCTAGAAAAGGAAATACGGGAGATAAAATCACGAAACCTGAAAACCCAGTTGCACAGTTGAGTGAAATTTCCGACGGCCGTATAATTGTGTAACGAGAGAATCGCTATTACTTATCTGGGCTCGTATGTAACACTCGCTTGCATTTTGGGCATTGACGTGAAAAAATTTAGAAGGAGAAGAATCGTTTTGCCGTTGGCTGTGAAAGAAGAAGAGAGAAAGAGAAAGAAAAAAGGAATGTAGATGGAATAAGGAAATAAAAAAAGAATAAAATACACAAGAGAAATATGTACACACATATATATATATGTATGTATGTGTGTGTATATACGAATGAAGGATTTTGATCTAATCGTAGGTATGTATCTGTAATTTATGCATTCGGTTACTCACCTCTTTTTCGGTGCGATAAGACGTTCCTCGAGTTAAAGGATATATTCGTGATTACGGGATTACGAGTCAGCTTGACTTTCTCAAGATAAAGTACAAAGTACAGAAGCTCTATCCGTCGTTGGTTGAAAAAAGCTTCTCAGGTAGTCGTTTCTGTTTAGAAGTTACTAGGAAACGTACTCGAGTTAACCGTTCGATGGTAAGCCATTCCTTTTGGTTTTTTTAACGAAAGATAACTTTAACTTTCTGTTATGTTATAAGCTCGATATGTTTATTAGGACGTTACTGTCGGATCGATTTTTATATCATGTAGGAACGTATGTACCTGTATATCCTTGATCAAAAGTTTCAGAGTACCCTTGAGACTTTAGAGTGGTTAGAACAAAGTACATAAGTAAAACGGATCGTTTTTCTCAAAAAATATATATATATTTCTTTTCTTTTTTCTAAAATTTTCTTCTTAAATAATATAACCAGATATATAATATTATACGCCGTGTTGTAATTAACGTTTGAAAATCATGGGTAGTATCGATTAGCTTTTTAGTTTTTTATAGGAGATTTTAAGATCTTTTCAGTATAAATATGATTATAACTTCGTCTACGATGTAATTAAAACACGTCGTCGAAACGAAGGATTTTTTTAAAACTTTGCCCGAGAGATAATGTAATCATTATGAAAAATGATTTAATTTCATTTTAAGATTAATTTAAAAATTCGAAGAAAATTTAAAGTTATGATAGAACGTCCACGCGTATACCTATCATAGGCCACAGTATGTATCATAGGTCACATAAGATAAATATAGATAGATATATGTACTTACATGGATATACCTACGTAAGTATGTGGGTACATACATATATATGTATATATTGTAATCCCTGAGATTGCAAATTTATCGTTTTAACGGTATGGTCATTGGATAATATCTTCAGTATTAAGAAGTTAGAATCAGTAACAACGACGACGATGACGACGATGATGATGATGATAGTCGACCAGTTTGTATCTTTAGTTTTTGGATAGAAAAAAAAGAAAGATAAAAGCTATGCACGGTTGATCGAATTTGAAACGACCTGGAAGGTTCGCATATTTGATCTACCGTTTTCCAGGATCGATCGTGTGGAAGAAGAAGAGAAGATGTGAAAGAAGGAGAGAGAAAGAGAGAAAGATTGTGTGTCCTTCACACGTGTCAGTATATCTCGAACGTATCCACCCGAGCATCGTATTAGCATCGAGGATTCAAATCGAATCCACGTCTATACTATTCGTAAAAGATTATTTCTCAATGCATGACCCTTTTCTTATTCCGTACTATGACACTATCGATGTCTTACCTTATCGGCTTCCACCTTGAGATATCCAATGCTTTCAACATTCTTCGATCGAGTATTTCGCGTAAAAAAGGTCTTCGAAACGAAAAAGGAGCAGCCTATAAGAAGATTTTACCGAGTTAAAGGATAAGATAGGTATGTGTCTGTTCTTATATGTAACGTCTGTGTCTGACTATGAAAAAGAAAGTAAATGGGATTCGAAATTAAAATCTTCTTTCATCTGGTACGCTTTTCCAAACATCAATCGTTCTTTTACTTACTACGTTTATATCGTATTAAAAAAAGAAAAAAAGATTTCAACAAGAAATATAAATTTTTTCGAATACTTACTCGATGGCAAAATAAATAAAAATTGCTTAATAGTAATAAAAGTAATATATATATATATATGTTTTTTTTTTCAACCAATTTTTTTTTCTCAATACGTAATATGAAAAAAATCGATACCTTCTATAATATAACCTCGTTTCAATCTTTATTCTCATTCTCGCTTATCGTTGATCCATAGTAGAAGCTGTAAAAGAGAACTCACGAAAATAATAAAGGAGAAGAAGAAGAAGAGAGGATAAGAAAGGATTTAAAAAAGGACGTTTAAAGCCGAATCTTGATTCTTTCGAAACCCTTCGTAATTCGATTTATTTAAACGTATTACTTCATCATCTCCTCATTTCACTATCGTAATCGTCGTTTTACGATTGTTATCGAGAGGGAATAAATATAAAGCAAGCGGCCGCATTTTAAATACACGTTTCCTATTTAGTCTTCATCAACGCAGAAAATGTTTTCTTTTCTGTCGAGAGAATCATGAGCCTCTTGAATGGTCCTACGCGAAATGCGATTAAATTTAAATTATTATTTCTCCCTATCTCGCACACCCATACATAACGACGCATACGTACGTACGTACGTACGTAAGTATAATACTTACATTCTCTTTCAATTTCTCTTGTTTTCTTTTATACAATGCACGCACGCTTCGACTGTACTTTCAACTACTAATAATATCGCTTGTTTTTTTTCTTCTTTTTTCCTCTTTTTTCTTTCTTTTTTTTTTCCTTTTTTTTTCTTTTCTTTTTTTTTCTTTTAATCATATAACTACGTCACTTTTTCCTAAGTTCTTTCAATCTTGTCTTTTTTTATTTAAAGATTATTCTCTCTCTTCCTCTCTCTCTCTCTCTCTCTCTCTCTCTCATTTTTCTCTGGCAATTTTTTTATTCTTTCTTTTTTTTTCATTTAACAATCTTAGGCATAACGTCGATAAATAGCGGAGCATTGCGATGTAAATCGTAAGATAATCGGGATACATCGAGTTTTTTTCATGTATATATATTTATATATATATAAGTATATATATATCTCTTCCTCTCTCTCTTTCTCTCTTTTTCTTTCTACCTCTGTCTTTCATTTTTTTATTAGTCGTTGAAGAAGAAGAAGAAGAAGAAGAAAAAGAAGAAGAAGAAAGAAACAGAGAAATAGAGAAAGAGAGAAAGATTAAGAGTGATATAATGTAATTCAAATTTTTAGAGATATTTGACGGGCAAACATTCGTGTTTCGATGCTTGGATTCGAGAATGATAAATGAGTATAAGATATCGTGGAAGACGAAACTAACGTGATTATTAATGCGGAAAGATCGTTGTCTCTCTCTTTCTCTCTCTTTCTTTCTAGGAACGAGCGATGTAGCAGGATTATCAGACGTTTGCTTATTTCCTTGTTAGGCACAACTGATGGGAGTGTCTTATGCAATCAGCTATCACGAAATGCGTTCGTTCTGCAGAATTTTTTATTTGGTTTTTTGTTTCGAAGCTTTCTCTTTGATATTACAACGACATTTTCTAAATATTTACACGTGTGTTTTCTTCTCTCTCTTTTTTTTGTTTTGTTTTCGACAATAGCGAAACATTGAGTCAAACAAATGTAACAAAATATCGCATTGATTCTATTTATCGTAGAAGAAATAATATTTAAATCGTTAAAATATTTTTCAAAGTGAAATCGAACATTATTACAGACGTTTTAATTTTTTTAAATATGATGTAGAGAGTAGCGAATAAATTTTTTTAATAGGAACGACGAGATCGAATAAGACATTTCCGAATGTTGTATCTAAAAAGGTTGGGCCGAGCTTAGACGTTGTTAAGATGCAACGAATGGCACGTCTTTTAACATTTGCTTTTCTTTTTATTTTCGACTTAACGAGTTTATAACATTGTGAAAAAAAATAAACAGAAAAAAAATCTCCCATCCCCCCCAAAAAAAAATGAAAATAAAAATAAAAAAGAAAAGATTAAAAAGAACGGCACGTGTAGCGATATAACGTTGTAACAATTCGATCTACGCGACGCTCTCGTTAAAATTCGTCTTTCGTCTATACGGAGAGATTTACATGTACACTCGCACACGCACACGCACGAAAACACAACAGAGAACATATTCGCACACTCGCTCACAAAAGTCTTTTTATAAATATTTTATTCTTTTCCCTTTTTTTCTTATTTTCTTTTTCTTTTTCTTTTTCTTTTTCCTTTTCCTTTTCTTTTTTACCTTTCACGTGTCTTTACATTAACAGCATTAGCATAAGTTCTTCGCACGAAATATCCAGAGCTGGTTTCTTCCAGCGGAAATGTCTGGTAACCCTAAATGCGATACAGTATTACAGTTCCCTGTTTGCCTGCTTGTTTGCCTATGATTTCGTTAAATTACACTTCGTATGCAATTTGCGTGCGATACCGGTATTCCACGAAACAATTGCTTTTGTCTTCGTTCTGACGAAATACGAGCGTTGCAATATGTCTGATTTCCATTCGAAACTTCGCAATTTTATCGTAACTTTTCAAATTGTCCGTTATTCGTTGTGATAATATTACGGGAAAAGAAGAATAAAATTGCGATTGCGTACGCGTATGCATAAAACAAGAAGTATCTTTCGAACGATTGTTATCTTTCCCGTTACTTTTCTAAATGGAAAACTTTTTGAATTTTACATGAATCTATCTTGAGATTTTTCTATATTATTATTTTTATCCTTTGCCGTTATCAAAAATATAAAGTAAACAAAAAATTATTAACAACACGATAAAGTATAAATTGTTGAATAAAAAATCATTCACGATCATGAATGAAAATTTGATCGATCACGTTGAAGAAAAAATATATATATAAATATACACAGATATCGCGAAGAGAATAATAAAAAAAAAAAGAAGAAGAAGAAAAAATAAAACGAAAAATAATTTAATCTTCGAACATGCAATTATAACGACCTGTTAAACTTTAGCGATCTATTCTGTCACCGAATAGAAAAATGTCAAAATTTTTATATTATAGAATATTTTATTATTATAGAATCTATATCATTTCTACATTGAACCATATTGCTTGTGTTATTTCTACTATTGCGAAAGCTCAAAGACAAAAGAGAAAGGTCCAGACTGTAAAAGAGATAAATATTAACACGGTAGAAATGATAGTAAATGGGAAAAACAGCGTCGTCTCGAAATAGACTGCGAGTTTTATCGCAGGAAATAAAAAAAAAAGAAAAAGAAAAATACACACAGACACACATACATACATATATATATATATATATATATATATATATATATACACACACACACACACACACAAAAACAATGGAAAAAAAGAAAGGGAAAAGATTCATCTCAGTACGAAAGAAGTGATTATCTTTACCTCGAAGCTTTGAAGAAAGATATCCCCGTTATCTAATTCTAACGACCTTTGCCTTTATCTTCTCTCTAACATTTTTCATTTCGCTTGAAACGAGCCTTATTATATATCTCTTTCCTCTTGTATACCCTATCTTACAGAGACGGGACATACATACCGCATCTTATTTTATTTAGTCTTCAAATCTTCTTTTTTTCTTTTTTTTTTTTTTTTACGTTGAAATTTCGTAAGAATAATCATTATTATTAACGTCGAAATACGGTAATCGCTCGAGGGAAACAGGAGAAAAGTGGAGAAAAAAGTAGACAACCGGAGATTTTTTGATAAGAGATTTACGATATTACGATTTATACAAGATTTATCGAATGTCGAGAAAAATATTTCAAAAAATCTGATCAATGTTTGGGTATTAAATTACTTTATTTATTTCATTTCTTCGTAATGATCGAAACGTACGTAGTATGTGCGATATACGCGTGACCACCTTCGAAAGAAAATTTCTGTCAGAACGGAAATATTAATTTATCAATAAAACTCGTGGAATGTTTATAAATAAAACAAAGAAAAAGAAAATAAATAAATATCAGCATAGTTTTACTGAATAAACTGACAGACTTGGAAAAAACTTTTCTTGAAAAAACATAAATTTTATTTACAAAAAAAATTCTTCCTTCTCGTCCAATTAATCTGTTAAAAAAAGATCCTGATATTTTTACACAATAAATAAAAAAGAAAAAAAAGAAACGAAAGAAGTTTAAAAAAGGTCGATCTTCTGTCTATTCCGTTGTTCGAAGAGAATGAAATTCGTTTGATCTCCACATTTCTCCTCGCAAAATCCACTTTTCGAGACACACACACTCGACTTTTCAACGAGAAGAATCAAACTAAGTTTTGGGAACGGAGGTTTCGAACGAATGGAGGAGCATCCTTGAACTCTATGGGAGTTCTTCCCCGTAAATTTATCACAAATACAGAGAATTCAAATTTGCTTTTCTTACTCTGTCTCTCTCTCTCTCTCTCTCTCTCTCTCTATTTCTCTTTTATGCTCATGCTAACAATAAGTTTTAGTCTTCCCTCTCACGATCGGTCGCGATATACTCGTAAGCAAATTCGAAGTTGACACATTTCTCTCTCTCTCTCTCTCTATCTCTCTCTCATCATCTTTTACAATTAGAATTCGTTAGTTCCTCGGAGTTCCTCGTTTTCTTCTCGTTACGCTCTAATTTTGTATGTACGTGCGTGTGCACGCGCGCGCGCGCGTGTGTCCGTGTCTGTATATGTGTATGTGTTGTGTATCTATAGAGACGTATGTTACAAGATGGAATAAAGGATAGATAAATATCATGTACAGATATAGCCATCTTAAACAGTATGTATTTTTAAAACGATGCTTTAAAAGCCATTCTAATGCGTTTTAAAGACGTGAGTAATTACGAAATACTTCTTTCTCGATTTCTCTCTCTTTCTCTCTATCTGTCTTTTTCTTTCCTTTTCTTTACTTCTCTCTCTTTCTCTCTCTTTCTTTCGTATGCACAGAATTTACGGTCCCTATCTCTCTCTCTTTCTCTCTTTCTCTTTTTTTTCGTTCTCTCGGTCGAACGATTCAGATCAGTAGAGATCCCACTACTAATTGTCGGTCCAGCCGAGAGTTGGAATGGCTAAAAGGTAAATCGTTCGTCAGAACAAAAAAAAAGTCAATGTTGACCACGACAAAACACGTGATCTCGTATGTACGTTTAATTACACGTGTATGTATGTACCTATATACGTTATTATATTTGCGAGAAGAAATGCTGGGTACGTATGTATCTATGTATTCATATATGTATATTCTCGATCTCATGGTTCTTGGCCATGATCCAAATTTGACTTTTATCCTAGAACGTATGTATATGTGTTTTATATACACGAGATACAATATATAGCTATTTACTAATGAAAAGGCAGAGAGGAAGGAGGAGGAAAAAGTGAAGGCGTGCGCGTGTGTCTTGCGTTGTATGAATAAATCTAACGGGAGAGAGACAGAAAGAGAGAGAGAAAGAGAGAGGAAATAACAGCTGATACACCTTGATAAATTTTGTCATTTTTGTTTAAACCTTACATTTTCACATGGCTAAATTAATAAAGAAGATTGTATATCGTTTGTGATCAAGAAACTCTGATTATGGTGACGCGTTGAAAGGAATGAAAAAATTGAAGAAAATAAAAGAGAGATAAGTTCCTTATTTGCTATTATTTCTTCACATGCATATGTGTGTATGTGTGTGTGAGAGAGAGAGAGAAAGAAAAAAAAGAGAAAGAAGATATTAAAGCTTCCTCCTTTCAGAGGGTAGTAGTACCAATGGTGTTATGTTGTCGTGGATGATGGTGGTAGTGATCGTAATGGATTTAATTATTGGTAATGGTATTAAGGGAAAGGAAATTAAATCCAATGTCAGCGAGCCATTCTCCAGCTACAGAGCATTCTTTTGAAACCTTGCCTGAATTCGGGTGAGAAGATGGTGTAGATGACAGGGTTGAGAGTACTGTTGAAATAGCCAAGCCAGAGGAAAACTTTGTATACCATGTCGGGTATTTGGCACCGATCGCAGATGACACGTAGAAGCGTGAGAACGAAGAAGGGTAGCCAACAGGCGACGAAGGCACCGGTGATGATTGCCAATGTCTTGGCTGCTTTCTTTTCGCGTTTAGATTCTATCGTTTCACGATTTCTCTTCGTCGATGTCGCTTGACGTATCGTCGTCGATGTTGACGACGAACTTGGCCTACTCGTTGACGTTGTCGTCGTTGTTGTCGCCGGTGTCGTTATCGTCGTTGTTATTGCCGCTATTGCTGCCGCTGTTGCTGCTGTTGCTGCCGCTGTTGTTGATGTTGCTGCTGCTGTTGTTGATGTTGCTACCACTGTTGCTGCTGCTCTTGTTGATGTTGCTGCTGCTGTTGTTGATGTTGCTGCTGTTGCTGTTGATGTTGCTGCTGCTGTTGTTGATGTTGCTACTGCTGTTGTTGATGTTGCTGCTGTTGCTGTTGATGTTGCTGCTGCTGTTGTTGATGTTGCTGCTGCTGTTGTTGATGTTGCTGCTGCTATTGTTGATGTTGCTGCTGCTGTTGTTGAAGTTTCTGCTGCTGTTGTTGATGTTGCTGCTACTGTTGTTGAAGTTTCTGCTGCTGTTGTTGATGTTTCTGCTGCTGTTGTTGATGTTGCTGCTGCTGTTGTTGATGTTGCTGCGGTTGCTGTTGATGTTGCTGCTGCTGTTGTTGATGTTGTTGCGGTTGTTGTTGATGTTGCTGCTGCTGTTGTTGACGTTGCTGCGGTTGCTGTTGCCGTTGTCGCTGCAGTTGAGCTCGTTGGCTGATCCGTAGAATTCGACGAGTTTGCTGTAGTGCTCGTCGTTACCGGTGTAATGTTCACGACCGTTGATTGCACTACGTGTCCGTCGTTATACGACGACGACTTTTCCGGTGAAATCGACGAGTGATCCGGCGTTGAACGTGTTATAGTGAACGCTGTTGATTCCTCTCTTTGCCTGTTTATTTGAAAGAATAAAAACAAAAGATAGGACTTAGGATAAATCTCTGATAGATTTCGTTGAAAGCTAAGTTTCCGTAACTTATATATTATATATCACGTATATGGAATCTTAATGGGTCCAAGTTGAATTTTACGATAACTGTGATGTAAATTTAATCGATTCATTTTTGAATGATATTATTAAGAATGAAAGAAAAAAAAATCGAATAAAACAACTATATCCTATTGTGAGTTAACTTTTCTATGATGGATAGATAGATTACATTTCCTATAAAAACTATTCGAATTTATTTCTGTTTGCACGAACGAATTGAAATTTCGTATATAAAAAGTTCGACAAAGGAAGAATATACTGAAGTAATCAAAAATAAAAGTATTCTTCCTATGTAAAACTAACACATACGATGAATATTTGTATTCGTCAACTTTCAAAGCTCCCATTTTCTTTCTCTCTTTCTCTCTCTCTCTCTCTCTCTCTCTCTCTCTCTCTCTCTCTCTCCATCTCATTCTTTCAGTTTTCCGATTAAAAAGTCGAAGAGGGAGGATAAAAAGGAGCGGGAGTCACTCGTGGAAACAAATTAAACTAGACTAGCGCTTTCAAACTGATGAAACTCCTCTCCTGTCGATTCAAAGGATTCAAAGCGCAACAGGAATCCACCTCGACTCTCAAGTTGACGCAGAAAGTGCGCGCGTAGAAGCGCATTTGTCCAACCTTTCGCGTAACCTGTTTCTCCTGATATTTTCGGATATTCCTTGTAATTGAATTTCTACATTCATTTGCTTAATTTAAATGTAATTGTATTTTTTTTTTCTTTTGTAGAAGAAAATCTTCAATTCACTGACTCTTCCAAGGATAAAGCAAACAGTAAAGTTATATTGATCGTTACATAATTATATAGTATCGGACGTATATATACAACCATTTGAATAATAAGACTTTTCACAAATTTCTTTTTTTCATTTTCGTTTTCTATTTTTTCTCTAATTTAAAGTAAAAAAAGTTTTTTTTTCAACTTTAAAATTAGGAATATTCTCAAAGAAAGATTAATGAAAGAATAAAAAAAGCTGACAAGGTTCATGAAGTTTGTGAAATAAGGAACGGAAAATAATTTTTCGAGTTTTTCGAGACTCCGATTAAGAGGGAGGAATTCCACGCTCACCAATTTCGAACGTTTTAGATTCGATCGATCATTCGACTGCGAGATATTCACTTATATGTAGGTAATGAAATCGCGACGAAATCGTTTTGCGTTACGCTTTGATCGAGTTAACGCGATTCGCAGAGGAGCGAGCTGTAATTCTGGTTCGTAGATTAATTAAATTTAAACGATTAACGCGCGAGTATTAGGAGCAAAGAGTCATGACAATTGGAACAATTAAACGCGATCGTGTTTTATCAAATAAAGCTACGTATATAACACTGCGAGCTCTATGCATCCACATATGTATACATACATATGTACATATATCAATAATCCTATACACGTTTCTGCAAATGTTGTTTCGTAAAAAGAAATTATTAGAACGATGAAAAATAATTGTCAATATTTTGTTTTGTTTTCTTTCTCTATCTCTCTCTCTTTCTCTCTCTCCACTCTACACTCTCACACCCTCTTTCTCTTTCTCTCTTTCCTTTTCGAAAACACGTTAGTTAAAATAACGATTGCTGCGGAGAATTACTTTTCATCAAAATTGAAAGCACTTTTGAATCGTTCAATCATTTTTCGCAAACGATTCTATTTTTTGTTTCGCAGCTAGTCAAATTGTAGATATTTTTATGGTCACTTTCAGAACGATCGATTTGAAAACGAAATGACCCTTCGATCTTACGGAGGATAGATTTGAATTCTCTTTTTCTATATTGTTAGAATTCACCCTACCGTTATCTCTATTCGACAAAAACAATTCAAACGTTCGTTTTACTTCCGAACAGTTTTTTACAAAAATACTCGATCGAAAATCGTTGGATACGGATGGGTGGGCGCGCGCTAGTTCAATTGGATGACGAATTGATAAATTCAACGAAATGGTAAGGGGAAAGTGTAAGAAAAGGGTGATTACCTTCTCGTTACGAGCCGTAGGATGCCTCTTCTTTCGCGACAGGGTTGAACGATCGTACCTGGTCTCTTTCTGATACGTTTCCGAGCTGCTTGAAATATCTTCCAGTAAAGAAAGAGAATAAGCAGACAGGGTAGATAAAATGTTGCGCATGTTGCGATAATCTGTAAACATAATAAATAAATAAATAAATAAATAAATAAATAAGTAAATAAATGTATATATATATATATATTGATAAATATTGATTTACGTTAGACATAAATTTGGACGAATATAAAAAATTTTTCTCTAAATAAAGAATAAAGTGTGATATATAAACGTATACTGCTGTGTATACCAATCTATAATATATATACGCATCGAATCGTTAAATCATTATTTTTCAATCTATTAATTTATACGTTTTTACTTTAACGTAGAGAAAAATATCAGATCGCCGATGTCGATAACATGATTCTGATCAAATCGATTTACACACAAAGAAGGAATTACTTTTTGTAAGTATAAGTAAGTACTTGATGAAAAAGTAACTCTATTCCCTTTAAAACCACATTCTCTCTTCTTCTTCTTCTTCTTCCTCTTCCTCTTCGTTTTTTTTCCTTTCTTTTCTTTTTTCTGACTCTCGGAAATATCTACCTTTAAAGATCGCAATCCGATTGTAATCTGATCGCTTAGTTCGACTCTCATTCACCGAAAGAACTGCCCTACCGCAAACGGTGCCAGACCGAGGATCGATCGATCGTTGGGAAAACGATAAAAGACACCTGCCGTGACTGCTTTTTTGTTGGCGTTCCACTGATGGAATAGAAAGAGAGATAGATAGAGATAGAGATAGAGAGAGAGGGAGAAAAAGAGAGAGAGGAGAGAGAGGAAGAGAAAGAGATAGGGAGAAAATGGAAAAGAGCAGGAGCGTTTTTCAAGGGTCCTTCCTTCTCATCGGTGCATCCTCTCACGAGGATACTTACCATGCCCATTAAATTTCTCTCTTTCTGTTCGCGCTCTGTCGCTCTTACTTACCAGTTAATGACAATTTTCAAACGGAAATTGTCTTGAACCGAATTCGAGAGGAGAAGTTAAAGAACGTTAGATATCCCGAAACTTTTATGCTACTGTATTATTACGCGAGTACAATTGACAACTGCTTATCCCTCTATTTGGACAAATTTTATTTGTTATAATTTCGATTATGTTACAAGGGATGGCTGAAAATTTCTTAGGAAAATTTTTTAGATAACTTTAAAAATCGATTTTGTGGGCTTTACTATAATATATGGAAAAAGAAATAAATAGATAAATAAATAGAAGAGATTAAATGCGAAAATGTCAAAATTAAAATCGCTTAGGGATTCTAGGACTATTTTTGTTTTATAGAAAAAGTGGTAATATTTATAAATAATTTCGTTCATTTATCGAAGATCTGAAATATTAATAATTATTTGCAAATAATCAAATCTGGAAATGAACTGTGCTGCACATGTGTTTGCATTAAAAAGTATCACGATTAATCGTTTGCTATTTCGATAATTATATTTAATTATGTCTAATGAATATATTTTATATTTACAAATAAATGTAAGCGTTGAGAGAGAATTGATATTATTAACTAATCGTATCTTCATTATAATTATACTTATTTGCGTTAGCAGTAGAGTAATTCGATCCTTTAAACGATTTAATTCGTTTAAAGTAGAATGAGTTTCGTCTTGTTAACGAACTTTTAACTCTAACATAAATTCTTTTTCATGGATCGACGCATTTTTTCGCTACATAGAAATATTTATAGACGGATGCACCGTATATATATATATATATATATATATATATATATATATATATATATATATAGATACATACATACATACATACAAACATATGTATAAACTTTCGAGGATCATTAGTTATTAAAAAAAAAAAAAAAAAAAAACAAAAAGAAAAAAAAGAAGAAGAAAGTAGAAAACATGTTTGGTTTTAGAGCACACAATTTACGTTGCTTGTACGTGCAACGGACAAGAAAAATTCGATAAATGCTTCTTTATTTTCCTTTTTTTTTTCTTTCTTTTTTGTTTTTCCTAAACCCACAGTCCCTACCAACCCCTTCTCTCTTATCCTTCCCTTTCTATCACCCTCCCTCGTCTTTTTTCCCCATCGTTTAGCAGCAAGTTTTTCTCTCGTTTCATTTCGGAATATTAGCTGCAGTTAGAGCAAGAGTTTTTAAAACCAGGTTAGCTGTGTGAAGAAAAAGATGGTGGAAGGAGTTGATAATAGTGAAAAGGGATTACTACGGTGCAACGATCGGATGTGTTCGCGAGTAAGAAAACGACACACGTTTTCTTTACTTTTTTCTTAGCAGTTTTCTTTTCTTTTTCTTTTTTTTTTCCTTTGTTTTTTTCTTTTCGTGTTCTTTTTTCTTTTCTTTTCTTTAGTTTTCTTTAAGCACGAAGAAACTTTACATAAGCACTCGTCCATGACGGCGGTATGTGCGTGTACCGTACGAATCGTGAGATGCTTTGAAAAATTGCTGACCTGTGGGTCGTGAGAGAAAGAAAAAGAGAGTGTGTGTATGAGGGGGAGAGAGAGAGAGAGAGAGAGAGAAAGCGTAGTAATATTATCGATATTCTTGTAGCTACATACATACATACATACATACATACATATATATATATATATATATATATATATATATATATATATATATATATATAGGAAATGGAGCTATCGAGTCGAGAATGGAAAATAATAATAAGAAAAAATAAAAAAAGGAAAAAAGAGAAAAACATGCGAGTATGAAAACGTGCCAAGTGAAATTTGATCATTTTTTGTTTCATATATCTATGATATTTATGTAAGTAAAAAATAATAATCCTCTTATATAACATTTATCAATGTGTAAGGTGATTTAACGTGAATATATTTTTAAATGTTTAATAAATAAATAAATAAATAAAAGGGGAGATAGAGAGAGAGGGAGAGAGGGAGAGAAAGAGAGAGGAAGAAATAGTTATTTTAAAAGAAAAATAAAAGTAGAGCAAGACGGTTAAATTACCGAACGATCTCAGTGCTTGAAAGCTTTCGTTGATTTTTTTCTACATTTTTTATCCTACAGTTGTTACGTATAGGAAGCTTGTCGAGAAAACTAGAGCAGCCTGGATAATATCGATGCGCGAACGTCGAGAGAAAATAATTCCGTTTTCGGACGCGTCGGAAACGAAAATGCCCAGAGAAATCCGTTCTATCGGTTTTCATCGGCATCGAGTGACAGGTATCTCGGTCTAACAAAAGGGCGGAGAAAAGATGTGCCTTTAATTAAATCATTTATATGTAAATTTCAACGACGACGATAGACGTCGTATCGTGTTTCGAAAAGCGTTCTTATAAAAAAATAAAAAAAAAAAAAAATAAAAAAGAAAATGAAAAAAATTGATGCACAGTAATTTCGAAAAATTGAGACGTTAGAAGCGGGGTTTATTTTTTGTTTACTCTTTTTTTATTCTTTATTATTATTATTATCGTTATTATTATTGTTATACCTGTTTATTGTTATTTTTATTATTTTTTCTGAAATTTTTCTTTTCTATTCATTTTACCATTTTATATTTTAACAATAAATTAGATATACAGGAAATACGTGATTGGAGAAAGACTTTTGTTAGCGATACCATCTCGTTACGTCAAATTTTATTATAACGCGTCAGCATAACGTAAATATTCATTGCTTTGGAGACATAATGAATATTGATATACAGTCGTGGTGTCTGTTAACGCGGGAGTCTTTTCCCGATGGAAAAGCGCGATGTACCGGAAAGTTTGAATGATTTGTGTGGTATCACCGATGAATCGTGTGGTATCACCGATGAAATATCGTTAAATTGGGTTAAACGGTTCTTTTTTCTCTCTCTCTCTCTTTTCCTCTTCCTTTCTCTCTCTCTCTTTCTCTTTTTATTTTTTTTTCTTCTTTTCTTCCGATTTTTCTGTCGTTGAATGACGCAGAAACGTACGATATTATTTTTTAAGCATGACAGCATTGAATATTCCTTGACGTATTTTGCATTTCTAAAAATGAAATATTTATGTCAAGTTGGACGATTTTTATTGATAAGTTATAAAAATAATATGAACAAAATAAAGGAATTTCGAAATTATATTGAAGGAAATATATACGATATGCTCAATATTCACATAAGCGCATAATTAAAGAAAATCGATAATAACTACATATCATTAATTAATAAATAATAATAATAATAATAGTAATAATAATAATAATAATAATAATAATAATAATAATAATAATAATAATAATAATAACAATCATAATTATAATCGTAATATCGATAATGATAATATTCTTAAGCCAATAAGTCGATATCAATCGAGTGACTCTATAAATTTAATTCATCGAAACATTTTTACGAATATTCATTTCTCTCTTTCTCTCTCTTTCTCTTTCTTTCTTTCTTTCTCTCTTGAAAGAACATTTATACAAGCACGAACTTAATAATTTAATTTTATATTAAAGAACGAACGTAAATGTTACGTGCGTCAGAGAAAATTTATCTTACTCAAATTGTAAAATGTGAGTACACGCGGTATGTTTACCATTCATGAAAGAGAGAGAGAGAGAGAGAGAGAGAGAGAGAGAGAGAGAGAGAGAGAGAGAGAGAGAGAGAGAGAGAGAAAGCGAGGGAGAATGTGTGGGTGTTCAAGCGTGTAAGTTAATGAGTGTGGGTTAATGTGTATATGGAGATTGTATGAGACAGAGTTCAAATAGTAATCTACATAGAACGGGACCATTTAAATTCCACACGTGTTACACAATGAACGAAGGAGGAACAAACGTAAAGAAAGAATAGTAGAAATGTTTCAAATGTGGTATGTAAATTCTTTTAGATTCGATAAGATGAAAATTGACGATGTACAAAGTTCGAACATGATCGAACATTTATGTATATGTAGTGGTATTGTTCTTTATCTCTCTTTCTTTTTCTCTAGTCTCTCTCTCTCTTTCTCTCTCTCACACACTCTTTTATCAAAAGTTTTGAAGAGAAGTAGGAGACGTGTTCTATTCTCGTGAAGGTTCTACGTGCTACTAAACTCGATTTCGAATACATCAAACAAAAATCCAATTTAGCTCTGCTCTCGGTTAAGCGGTTACTGTGAAGAGGATCAAGGAGGATCCAAGTGACAAACGAAAAGAGAGAGACAGAGAGAAAGAGAGAGAGTGAGAGAGATAGAGAAAGAGAAAGAGGGAAATATATACAATCAGAGATAATCGAATCAAACTCCGTTAATATTCGATATTTCGTATTATGACAAACTAAGTTATTAATCCGTCGATCTCCTGACGATAGAATATCATCTGGAGATCGATCAATTCGAGAAAAAAATGCGCTTTTTTAACTTCTCGACTATTTTATCATCGACGAATTCAATTTTATCAACCACGACTATTTTAAAACGAAAAAATACTCATGTGTGTCTGTGTGCGTGTGTGTATGTGGCTACAGTGGGGGATTTAAGTATTCGTACAGTAGAATTTGGACAGATGGAAATACAATAAATTCCTACACTGTACGAATACTTAAGTCTCCCACAGTATATATATAGATTACTGGATCGTAATGGAAGTATAGTCACTATACCATAGATACTTAATCCGATTGAAGAATATACATACACGCACGCACATATGTATATATATATATATGTATATATATATATATATATATATATATATATATATATATATTCGTTTCTGTTGTGTTGAGAGGCACAGCTTTAAAGTTTCAAGCAATCCTCAAAGCTGAATTATTCATGCGATTTAGCTATTAGAATCTATCCTCGTCCACAAAGTTGGGGGTCTCTTAAGTAGAAATCCACGACTTTAACAGGAATTTTCTACCCCTGCTGTTGAATCTATGAAGTGGAAGAAGCAAATGGAAAAGGAGAAGAAAGCGTGAGAGAGATAAAGAGAGAGAGAGAGAGAGAAAGAGAAAGAGAAAGAAGGAGAGAAAGATAAAGACAGGACTACAGACAGGACCAAAGAGAGAGAGAGAGAGAGAGAGAGAGAAAGAGATAATAAAAGACATACATATATAGAACAGAAAGAAAGAGAAATAGGAAGGGAGAAGTATCCGGATTAACTATTATATCGTTGTACCTTCTCTCGTACACGGTCTATAAGTTCAACGAAGTAAGAGATAAAGTTCGTTGCATTAAAATCTATCCTTTAATAAGCTTATGGAGTGTTACGTAGGTTTGCTTCCTCTCACTCGTTTACAGCCTCTATAAAGCTTATCCCTGCTCTAATTGAAAGGATATCGAGCTTGTTAACTGCGTTCGCTTCTATCATGAATGACGAACTTTTCTTCTTTCCTTTTTAACGTTCGCGTATTCACTTTGACGAAGTAGAAAAAAGACGTTGCTACTTTCACCGGTGACGTTAAATAGAACGTTTCTTAAAAGTCGTATACTCGTTCGCGTATCTAACGAAGAGAGATTATCGTTTTAATAACGAACAGAGAAAAGGGGATGGAAAGAGGGAAATAAGGATACGATTGAGACAGAAAGAGAAAGAGAGATGGAGAGAGGAGTTTTAACAAGTTAAACAAATTCCATGTCTCAAAGAACATTTTATTGGGACTATTTCTTCTTTCTTTTTTGTAAAGAAATTAAACGAATTTATTTATGTTTCTCTTCTTTTTGTTTTGCTTTCCTTTTCTTTCTTTTTTTTTTACTCTAATTTCCTCAAACTTTTCACAGAAGCGAATATTCGATAACTCTCTCTCACACACACACACACATATACATACGCATGCATTACGGTTTTTTATGAAAGATAGTTTTATAATAAGTTTATAACATTTTTTTTATCAATAAAACTTTGTCACGTTAATGAAGTGCGAAATTAACTTTCATGGGAAAAAATTTTTTTTTTAAGAAATGGCTTAGTTAAGAATAGCTTAATACGGACATTTATATCACGTTAGAAGTATGTTTTATATCCTTTTTCATTCTTATACAGTACACATATTTAAGTTCTGGGTAAACTTGGTTTTATATATATATATATCACACATAGAAAAATTTCTCGTAAAAAAAAAAAGTAATAATTATATCAGCAGAAAAATTTCTAACATATTCTAAATAATTCGGATTATATATAATTATTCATTCTGTCGGTTTGTTTTTAATTAATTTTTTTGTTAGTAGTAGTGGTAGTAGTAGTATCTTTTTCAACGTTGTCGTTATGATTTTTAATTCTATCGCAGCATCAAAAGAGAAAAAGTAAGAAAGATAGATAGACAGACCATGGAGAGAGAGAGAGAGAGAGAGAGAGAGAGAGAGAGAGAGAGAGAGAGAGAGAGAAAGACATCGAGAGATACGAGTTCCGGTGGTTCGTGAAAGTTATGGCCGCTAACGAATGCCGTTTGTCTGGCTCGACTGCCAGATATGGAGGGTTTCCATCCACTTTACCGAGCTGGTGTCCAGCCACCTCTAGTCCTCTCACCCTCCACCCCCACACCTCTTTCCTTCGCGTCCCCCGACACCCTAGTAAACTGTCCAATCCTTTGCTTATTCAAGGCAAACCATTCGTCGATGTAGTAGCGTGCTTTCAAACCGGCTCAACTTCGTTTGGTAGTGGCGCCAAGTATGGGTACCTACTATGTGTATATTTCTATTACCGAGTTCAACTTCTCCTGCGTTCTATGTAATGAAATATCAAAGTAAATACCAAAATACGCATCCTCTCTGTCTTTCTCTCTTTCTCTCTCTTTCCCTTGCTCTTTCCATTTTTTTTTGTTTTTTTGATTCTGTTTTTTATTTTTCCTCTATTTTCCGTAGGTCGCAGTATTTTCGCAAGTCGAAATTTAAATCCAATATGTCACTTTATACGACTCAAATTTTTTTTTTCACGTCGGAAAAAAGTAACATGAAGTATAACTTCTATTGGTATACTGTATAAATGGTATAGTTCTATTAAACTACATGTTTACTTATATATATATATATATATATATATATATATATATATATATATATAAATAAAGTATTAAAATAAGTATAATTTATACTAAGAATACTTGATAAAATTTATTGGCAAATATTGATCTTCGAATATGATGTAACAGTTAATTTTATGACAAAAATATGAGATATAATGTGAAATTTGTATGATATTAGTATAATATTAGTATAACACGAATATGAAAGATAAATATGATCCAAATGAGATATCAAAATTACATAATATTATGAAGGATTAACCAAGAGGGAAATTTTTTTTTCTACCTCTTCTCGTCGTTGACGCGTTAAATATTTCGAGCATGAATGAGATCAATTCGAAAAAGTGGGACGCGCAAAAAGTTGATCTCTTTTCGTTTGGAGAAAATACGGGAGGACAGAAAAAAAGGAAAGAGAGAAAGAGAGAGAGAGAGAGAGAGAGAGAGAGAGAGAGAGAGAGAGTGAGAGAATGAGGGTTCTTAATCCTCCATAATAAAGGGGGTTAAACCCAATGCATAATAATCGAGAGATATTGGGGACAGATGAATTCGACTTTTCAATTTCGTGAAACGTACGCAATTCCTTTTGGCGAGAATTCTTGTGTTTAATGCGACTCGATGCTAGTTCGGATTTGCTCCTATTGTCTTTTGATGAGATATACAGAGATAAAGGGAAGAAATAAAATACTGGAAATTCGTTTGTGACGTTCGAATCCGTGTTTGGTTGTAAATGATTTTTCCATTTGAAATTGTTCAAAGCAAAGATTATCGTATTACGTCAAACGAATGAGGAAAAACAGATAGTGTTTTTATTTCAAAGATAAAAAAAATAAAAAGAAAATAGATATCATTGTGTATATGATTTTTTCCAAATACAAAAAAAAAAGAATATTCAAGAAGAAATTATTACTACACGTTCTTATATATAATATTTTTATTATATTAATTTCTCTCATTTACAAACAAAAGAAAATTAAATTAAACATTAATGTTAATATCTGTAATCGGGTCATAAGTTATGAGAAATAAACGAAATAAGTAATTTTAATGTTTAATTCTCAAGACGAATATATTACGTTACGAAGTTTGCAGTGTGACCTATATATTTTAGAGACATCCTGTACATGTATATGATTTAGAGATATACCTTCGAGAATTTCGTTGAGATATAATTCCTATTATCGGATTTTACGGATAATTCATAAGCTGTCTCTTTCTCTCGTTTTCTCTGTCACTCTCTCCTTTCTCTCTCTCTCTCTCTCTCTCTCTCTCTCTCTCTCTCTATGTATATCTATCTATCTATCTATTTCTCTCTCTTAGCCATTTTCTTGCAAAAACGTAAAAATACGAGTTACGTCGAACACCTACGCTATGTTCGGCTTTCCTTCCTACCATTCTCTCTCTCTCTCTCTCTCTCTCTCTCTCTCTCTCTCTTTCTCTTTTCCTCTCATTAAGTTTCGGATCGAGCCATTTCTCTTAACTTTCTACGTAATCGATGAACGAACGAACAGGTCAACGATTTATCGGTTATAATTCGATTCGAAAACTCATCGAGTTTTTGAGAAATGTAGGTCCTTTGACGATAGAATATAAATTTCCTTTCGGAAAGAATATAAACTTTGCTTCCGGTAGAATTTATGGAATATAAATTTTCTCCAGTCTAATAATATTATATTAGTAGCTCACCTGGTACGCTGGATCTTGGGAGACGAGACATTCACCCTCTGCTATACGTTCCAAGTAATCTGGATCTTTCCAACCAAAATGAGGTGCCATTGAAATTCCCAAAGAAACAATCCAAACCATGGCAATCAGGATACCGATTTTCTTTGGACTCCTTCCCTAAAAGCAAAAACGTTTCAAAATTCTCGCCTCTAGTCAGCTGATTTTCAATTTCGTTCAAAGGGAAATTCGACGAAAAAAGAGAAAAGAAAAGAAAAAAAAATGAAAGAAAAAGAAAAAGAAAGGGACAAAATTTAACTCAAAGGTTCAAACAAAATTTCTCTCGACTTCTCGTGCTTCGTTGAGTTTTAAAGCTCACGAAATCTAAGCAAGATTAGAAAGAGACCCCCTAGCTTTGAAGGTCTAATAAAATATCAACAAATCGTAGAGCGTATATACGATAATCGAATATACCTATAGAGTTTCGTTCGATCTAACCCATACTAGCCTTCCAACGAGTTTAACATCAGCTTCAGAGCCTATCTGGCTACGTAACGGATCGGATCTCTCCCATTATAATTACAACGATGTGAAACACAATAACGCCTCGAGCTCACAAATATTTCCCCGTATAGATAGAGGACGTCCCTAATTCGAACTCGAAACTTATGCGAAACCCGTTTTCAACACGTTGATGTTGTGTAACAGTGCTAATAATAATAACGATAATAGTCATATGATAATAATAATAATAATAATTATTATTATTCTAATTATGACCATAACGAATGATAAAGATATGTTCAACTATAATATATTACAACAATTGATTACTTTCTTTTTAATAATATATGTATACATAAATAAATAAATGAATGATGTATTTTAATTTAAGCGTTTTCTTAATAATATATTTTAAGTTACATTCATTCGCATTGTTGGTCATTGTTTTTCTACTGTCAAATTTATTCGAGATAATATCATATCTCATCATGAATAATTTAGATCTTTATTAGTTAAAATTAGAAAGAATATGATCAATTATTAATTCGTATAATTTAAGAAATAACTTTTCTTGCCTTTTCTTAAATATTTCTTAGTATTTTGTATAAAGATTGTAAAAGTATTCTATTTTTCTTGATAATATCGTAATGTCTATTTGACAACGAATATATGACAAGAACAACGACATGAGATTATAAGAATAGTAGTTAAACTAGGAAAAGAAAGATATCATATTTTTCGTCCTGTTTTACTTTTCCCTTTTCTTTTGGGAAATATACGAGACCAACGCATTTGCGTTATCGTTTGTATTTCCTGGTTCGTCGTAAAACAAAGTACAGATATACTGCGGTGTTTCTACCAGGCTCTCGAATTGTGTATAACCCTGGTAATAACATTTTATCTAAGAATACTTTTCTCGAAAATATTTCGATGTCGACGACGTCATCCAACAGGGAGAAAAATAAGGAAAAAGAGGGATGTTTCTTGTTACTATCGTTTACACGCATTGAAATTTTAACAACATCTAAATATTTTCCTTTAATATTTATATTTCTCCCTTATTGTAAATCCTTAAAAATTTATAAACATAAAAAAGAAGGATATTCTCGATCGAATTAAAAGTGAAGCGGGAAATACAAAAATTCGTAAAAACTTTTCTATCGTTAAAAAAGTTACCTGCTATATTCAAAATCTATAAAAAAAATTGTACGAATAAACGTCGTACAATTTTTTTTACAATAATCGTCGAAATAATTGTTCTTTCTTTTTCTTTCTCTCTATCTTTTTTGACGTAATAACGCGAATCTAATTATTGACGTTACCTAACACTCGATTAGAAATAAAGTCATGATATTTTTTTCATCTTTAATAGAAAAAAGGGAGAGAGAGAGAGAGCCATTTAATTTCAAAACGGATCGTTGTCGTCTCGTATTAACCATTTCGCACGTGGGAGGACTATCTTACGGCAGATGCCGTTTAATTCGTCCCTTCCTACGTCTCTACTAATATATTTTCCTTCCGATCAAAGCGATAATTCCAGAAGCTCACGAAGAGAAGCAATTAGAAGCGAGTAATTGCGGTCGAGCAAGCGGTTCTGGTACACATTCTCTTTCTCTTTCTTT